>NW_027454336.1:0-85329 GCF_040206685.1 Ascaphus truei
TCTCTTTCTCTGTGTGTCTCTCTTTCTCTGTGTGTCTCTCTTTCTCTCTGTGTGTGTGTGGGTGTGCCGCTCTCTGTGTGTGTGTGTCTGTCTATCTGTCTCTCTCTGTCTGTCTCTCTCTGTGAAGCGCCGACGTCCAGACACTGGTTAAGGGGTTCAGGAAACTAGTCATTCACATCTGGCTTTTATTTCTAGATCCGACATTGACACACACACACACACACGTCTAATTGTAGTATAATGTAATACAATAAATACATTTATGTCAAAAATTAATGTTGTTCTGACTAGGAATTTATTAAATGTATTTTATTTATATATTTTATTTTAAAGCGGGGTTGGGAGCGGGACTAGGGGCGGCGTTGGGGGCGGGACTAGGGGCGGAGTTGGGGCGGGACTAGGTGGCGAGTAGATTTTTTGGTTGGGCGAGTAGATTTTGGGTGATTTGTCGAACACTGTATATATATATATATATATATATATATACTGTATATATATATATATAGCAAATGGAAATTTCCTGTATGCTCATTTGCATGTCTTAGACAGGTCTGCAACCTGTATATATATACAGTATATATATATATATATATATATATTATAATGTTTTATATATATGTATATATACAGTATGTATGTGTGTATATATATATATATATATACTAGCTGATATACCCGGCGTTGCCCGGGATGTAAATACGTAATAGGTAGTATTATTTATAAATCGTGGAACAATAGGTGACTATTTGTTGTAAAGGTTGAATAATAATGTTGAAATGGTTTATTGTAAAGACACCACAGTACAATGTATATTTGGTGACATAAGAGATGTAAAAATGGGATGAATGTGTCCTGCTAGGGTGTGAGGCGGCGGGTGGCGCATGGGTTGTGAATGCTGTCTGTGAGTGGAGGTCCTGCTAGGGTGTGAGGCGGCGGTTGGCGCGTGGGTTGTGAGTGCTGTCTGTGAGTGGGGGTCCCTCTAGGGTATGAGGCGGTGGGTGGCGAATGGGTTGTGAGTACTGTCTGTGAGTGGGGGTCCTGCTAGGGTGTGAGGCGGCGGGTCAGTGATGTCAGTGCGTATGGGCGGGAGGCAGCAGGTGTGTGGCGGGTGTGTGAGTGGCGACAGGTGTGTGTTGAGTGCGTGCGGCAGCTGTGAGGCAGAGGCGGCCAGGTGAAAGGCAGAGGTGGGAAGGCAGGAGGGGGGAATGCGGGAAGGGGAGGAGGGAAAGTGGAGGGTGGGAAGGGGTGGAGTGGAGGGGGGGAACGGGTGGAGTGGAGGGGGGGGAAGGGGTGGAGTGGAGGGGGGGAAGGGCTGGAGTGGAGGGGGGGAAGGGGTGGTGTGGAGGGAGTGGAGGGGGGAAGGGGGGGAGTGGAGGGGGGGAGTGGAGGGGGCGAGTGGAGGGTGGAGGAGTGGAGGGTGGAGGGGGTGGGAGTGGAGGGTGGAGTAGGGGGAGAGGAGGGTGGAGGGGGGGAGTGGAGGGTGGAAGGGGGGAGTGGAGGGTGGAGGGGGGGAGAGGAGGGTGGAGGGGGGGAGTGGAGGGTGGAAGGGGGGAGTGGAGGGTGGAGGGGGGGAGAGGAGGGTGGAGGAGTGGAGGGTGGAGGGGGTGGGAGTGGAGGGTGGAGTAGGGGGAGAGGAGGGTGGAGGGGGGGAGTGGAGGGTGGAAGGGGGAGTGGAGGGTGGAGGGGGGGAGAGGAGGGTGGAGGGGGGGAGTGGAGGGTGGAAGGGGGGAGTGGAGGGTGGAGGAGGGGAGAGGAGGGTGGAGGGGGGGAGAGGGTGGGAGTGGAGAGGGGGAGGGGAGGAGTGGAGGGTGGGGAATGGAGGGGGGGGGTGGAGGGGGGGAGTGGAGGGTGGAGGGGGGAGTGGAGGGGGGGGAGAGGAGGGGGGAGTGGAGGGTGGAGGGGGGAATGGAGGGGGGGACAGGGGAGGGTGGAGGTGGGAGTGGAGGGTGTGAGGCGGCGGGTCAGTGATGTTGGTGCATATGGGCGGGAGGCAACAGGTGTGTGGCGGGTGTGTCAGTGAGGACAGGTGTGTGTTGAGTGCGTGCGGAAGCTGTGAGGCAGAGGCGGCCGGGTGAAAAGCAGAGGCGGGAGGGGGGGAGGGGGGAGGCGGGAAGGGGAGGAGGGGAAGTGGAGGGGGGAAGGGGTGGAGTGGAGTGGGGGAAGGGGTGGAGTGGAGAGGGGAGTGGAGGGTGGAGGAGTGGGGGGTGGGGGGGGGGAGTGGAGGGGGGTGAAGTGGAGAGTGGAGGGGGGGAGTTGAGGGGGGAGAGGGAGGGGAGGAGTGGAGGGGGTAGGGGAGGAGTGGAGAATGGAGGGGGGACCAGGGGAGGGTGGAGATGGGAGTGGAGCGGGGGAGGGGAGGAGAGTGGATGGGAGTGGAGGGTGGAGGGGGGGGAGTGGAGGGTGGAGGGGGGGAGTGGAGGGTGGGAGAGGGGGAGAGGGAGGGGAGGAGTGGAGGGGGTAGGGAGGAGTGGAGGGTGGGGAATGGAGGGGGACAGGGGAGGGTGGAGGTGGGAGTGGAGCAGAGTGGGTGGGAGTGGAGGGTGGAGGGTGGGAGGGGGAGAGGTGGAGGGGGGTAGGGGTGGAGAGGAGGAGTGGAGGGGGAGATTGGGGGGGAGTGGAGGGGAGAGAGGGGGGAGTGGAGGGGGGGAAAGAGGGGGAATGGAGGGGGAGAGGGGGGAGTGGAGGGGGGGAAGGAGTGAAGTGGAGGGAGGGGTGAAGTGGAGGGAGGGGTGAAGTGGAGGGGGGGAAAGAGTGGAGGGGGGGAAAGAGTGGAGGGGAGGAAAGAGTGGAGGGGGGGAGGAGTGAAGTGGAGGGAGGGGTGAAGTGGAGGGGGGAGAGAGTGGAGGGGGGGAAAGAGTGTATGGGGGGAAAGTGGATGGGGGAAAGTGGAGTGGGGGCAAGAGTAGAGGGGGGAACTGTGGAGGGGGGAAAGAGTGGAGGGGGGTGGAAGAGTGGAGGGGGGTGGGGGAGGGAGATGTGAATTGGAGGGGGAGGAGTGGAGGGGGGGGAAAGAGTTGATGGGGGAAAAGTGGATGGGGGGGAAGAGTGGAGGGGGGAAACAGTGGAGGGGGGGAAACAGTGGAGGGGGGGAAGAGTGGAGGGGGGTGGAAGAGTGGAGGGGGGTGGGAGGGGGAAGAGTGGAGGGGGAGGAGGTGGAGTAGGGGGAGGGTGTGGATTGGGGGATGAAGGTGGGGGGGTGAAGGGAGTGGAAGGGGAGGAGGAGGGGGGGAAGGGGGAGGAGGGGTGGAAGGGGGAGGGGAAAAAAGTGTAGGGGGAAAGAGTGTAGGGGGGGAAAGAGTGTAGGGGGGAAGAGTGGAGGGGGGGAAAGAGTGGAGGGGGGGTGGAGGGAGGTGGGGTGGAGGGGAGGAGGGGAGGGAGTGGAGGTTGGGGTGAAGTTGGGGGGGTGAAGGGAGTGGAAGGGAGGAAGGGGGAGGGGGGGAAGGGGGGAGCAGGGGGCATATGTATTGTCATAATTTATGTATCCGCTTGCCCCCCCCCATCCGGGCGTCCGTTCCCCTGCTGGCTCGATGGCTGGCCGCCCCCCCTGCTTGTTCTCCGATGGCTCGGGCCTCTCCTCCCCCCCATTCCCAGAGGGTTCGCCCGCTTCCCCCCCGCCGGCCGCTTGCTCCCCCGATGGGTCGTCCGGCCAATGGAGGCGCGTGCAGGCGGCGGCAGGAAGCGCCATGTGGGGTCCTGGCCTGAGGCGGGAGGTAATGGTGAGCTCCCGCGGCCGGCTTCTCCGCCACTTGTTCCTGGGCGGTTGAGGTGGGACGCGCAGGGGTGTTCTGCGGCAGGGGTTTAAGGTGTGAGGCAGGAGGGGTGTGAGGTGTAAGGTGTGAGGCGCAGGGTGTAAGGTGCAGGGTGTAAGGTGTGAGGAGGCACGCCTGCGGGAGGGGTGTGAGGCAGGAGGGGTGTGATGTGTATGGTGTAAGGCGCAGGGTGTAAGGTGTGAGGCGCAGGGTGTAAGGTGCAGGGTGTAAGGTGTGAGGCGGCACGCCTGCGAGGGGGTGTGAGGCGCAGTGTGTACTGTCTTACCTAGGCTGCTGCACATTGTGTGGTAGGCCATCTTGGAGAGGAGCACGCGGGGTGAGTGAGTGTGTGTGTGTGTGACCACACCGGCCAATGAGAGGTGTGCGGGGGCGGGCGGGCCAAGGGAGCCATCTCATTGGCCTGAGGTGGAGTGACGGGCCAAAGGTCCAATGCGATTGCCCCTAGACACAGGGAGACACAGGACAGACAGACAAACACACATACGACGGTTTGAGAAATATATATATAAATATATATGTATATATTGTATGTTTTATATAGATATACATATATACATACACACGCACAATCACAATTCTCATTATGCTTTACAAACACAGTAACTGTCAGACAGTGACACACTCACTCAGATACACACACTAATGGTTATATTCACACATATGCTCCCTCTCATTCTCACTACACACGCACCCTCTCGGTGTACTAAAAAAACAATGCTTATAAAAAATATACAATACATACTGAAAAAAAAAAAAAAAAAAAACAATGCATATAAACAAACCCCAGTGCATACTGTATAACAAAACCCAATGCATATAAAAAAATGCGTCTTCCTAAATATGTATGTATGTACAGCTCAACCCCCTTACTGTAGAGATAAGGGAAAAGCAGAGAGGTGAAAACAGACGCACTACTGCAGGGGCGGCCAACTCCCGTCCTCAAGGGCCACCAACAGGTCAGGTTTTCAGGATATCCCTGCTTCAGCACAGGTGGCTCAATCAGTGACTCAGTCAGAGGACTGCCCTAGTGTACAGAGAGAGAGGGAAATAATTACAAAACATGCAGGGGGAATAGCCCCTTTAAATCTTCAAAGGCAAGATAGATGCACAGTATATTTGATAGGCTGTGATATTTGATATTTGTATAACGCTGTGCTTGGGGTCCAAACAATCACATCGCGTTATAAGCGGATCGCGTTAGAAATAATGTACAATTATATGCATTGTGCAATAAGGTATTTAAGTGTTACGCCGGTGCTGCCCGCAGACCAGACCCGTCCCCTGAGCTGAAGGGGAAGTGGTAATACACGCACCCGCAGCAAAGGGAGCGTGTCCGGAGTGTGGTATGAAGCGTTGCCAGGCCAGGTGTAGTAAGGTAGACAATACTTGCCGGTACTGGTTGTAGAGATAGAGTGATTGATGCCTCGCCGAAGTCAGGGAGTGGAGAGTGGAGATAGGTCGTAGTCCAAGCCGTGTTCAAGGGGTTACCAGAGTGAGCGTTCTCCAAGGAGTGCCGAGATCGAGAGCCAGAAGGGGTAGTCGTACGAGCTGCGTCAGAACCTGTGAAAACACTGAGAGAATCCAGAAGTACTTCCATACAGAGACTATGTCGAGCAAAGACTGAGAGCAGAGAGGAGCTAGATAAAGCAGGAAGGTCCAATCAGGAACGGAGGCGGGACAGGAAGAGCTACAGGGAGACACTGCAGATTGGTGCAGGCATAACAGGCCAGGTGAGTCTTGTTAGTAAAATATACTGGACACCTAACAAGCTCCTATTGAACCCCCAAAATAACCACAACATATATATAAGCATATGAATGTCACAGAGGAGTGCTACTGAGCATGGCAATATATATTTAAAACCAGAGACAGCACATAAAACACAGACACAGCTCAGTTTTAGCACATCCAGTGAAAATCATACACGGTACAGTGCCTAAATATATATCTATAAATATCTATTAAGTAAAATGGTCTTTTAGTTTGACATTTTTGGCCAAAATTGTTGTAAGCCCCTGAGCCAACGTCACGGCAGACCACAATTCAGGGGTCCCTAACGCTAATATAAATTCTTAATAACCTGTGTAATAACAGGAAGAATGATTTATAGTAAATCTGTCAATATTAGTTGCAAAGTTCTAAGTCTGATTGAAGCCTTTATTAACCTGTACATTACCAGGAAAGGCACTCTGTATTAGAGATGTCACAACCATCCTGCAAGCAAACAAGTTCCCCTGTGTGGAAGATGCTATGGAGTGAGCCCTTAACCATTTAAATGTGGGAGGGGGTGAGCTTAAATTAAGTAGGAGGTTGCCAACCTCCAATCAGCCAGGACTAGCTGAAACACAATTGTAAAATATACTGGACACCTAACAAGCTCCTATTGAACCCCCAAAATAACCACAACATATATATAAGCATATGAATGTCACAGAGGAGTGCTACTGAGCATGGCAATATATATTTAAAACCAGAGACAGCACATAAAACACAGACACAGCTCAGTTTTAGCACATCCAGTGAAAATCATACACGGTACAGTGCCTAAAAATATATGTATAAATATCTATTAAGTAAAATGGTCTTTTAGTTTGACATTTTTGGCCAAAATTGTTGTAAGCCCATGAGCCAACGTCACGGCAGACCACAATTCAGGGGTCCCTAACGCTAATATAAATTCTTAATAACCTGTGTAATAGCAGGAAGAATGATTTATAGTAAATCTGTCAATATTAGTTGCAAAGTTCTAAGTCTGACTGAAGCTTTTATTAACCTGTACATTTACTTATTAGATATTTATACATATACATATTTATATTTATACATATACATATACATATACAAATATTTCTGGCTGGGTGGAGGGCATTCTAAAACCACTTGTCAGGAACACACCCAGCTATAGCCAGGATACCACCGACCTGCTAAACAAACGGAATGTCATTGGCCCCCTCCCTACAGGAACACTACTAGCAACTATTTCCGGAGAGTCACTTTATACAAACATCCCCCACGAGGATGGGATTTCAGCCTGCAGATACTTTCTGGGATCGCAGGAGCCACTCACAGAGACAGTGACTAAATGCATTGAATTTATTCTGACCCATAACTACTTCACATTTGGAAATGACACATACCTCCAGACAACCGGGACTGCTATGGGTACTCGGATGGCGCCACAGTATGCCAATCTGTTCTGCGCAAAACTGGAAAGTGACTTTCTGTCCACCTGTCACTTGAAACCCCTTACATACCTTCGCTACATCGATGACATCCTCCTGATTTGGACCTCTGGCGAACAGGACCTCCTACAGCAGCGGTGCGCAAACCGTGGGGCGCGACCCCCAGGGGGGGCGCGACACTGCCGACGGGGGGCGCGGGGTTTACAGAGGCCCCGCGCGCTTCCCGAAGGCACTTAAATTAAGTGCCGGGAGAGCTGCAGGGCCTCTGTAAACCTAACTTACCGTGGCTCCGGCGGCTTCCTCCCTGCGGCGCCATGGCAACGCGGCGTCAAAATGACGCTGCGAGGTCATGTGACGTCACGTTGCTATGGCAACGTGACGTCATTACGCCGGAGCGCGGGTAAGTTGGGGTTGGGGGGGGCGCGGGAGCGAGGGGACAGCCGTCAGGGGGGCGCAGGGAAAAAAGTTTGCGCCCCCCTGTCCTACAGTTCTATGACAACTTCAATACTTTCCACCCGACCATCAACCTCAAACTCACCCATTCCCCGGATGAAGTACATTTTCTAGACACCACCATTACTATAAAAAACAACCAACTACAGACTTCTGTATACCGCAAACCTACAGACAGAGCCAGCTATTTGAGGGACAACAGTTTCCACCCGACACACACCAAACATGCAACCATCTACAGTCAAGCCATACGATACAACCGGATATGCTCCGACACAGCAGACAGAGACTAGCGGATTAAAGCCTTGAGATCAGACTTTATAAACCGTGGATATAACTACAGAATTGTAGACCAGCAAATTCACAAAGCCACCAGAATACCAAGAAGTGATCTCCTTGAATACAAACAGAAGGAGACAAGCGACAGGGTTCCTTTGGTGGTCACATATAACCCACACCTAGGAGCCCTACGCAAGATCGCCAGGAAACTACAACCCATCCTCCAGGAAGATACAAGACTGCAACAGGTCTTCCCTGAAGCACCCTTATTATCATACAGACAACCCCATAATCTCAAGAATATTATGGTGAGGAGTAAAGTATTCAGCAGTACAACTGAATGCGGGACAAAACCATGCCAGGACCCAAGATGCAAAACCTGCGCAATGCTCTACACAGCGGACACAATACAAATACCACACAAGAATCGGGAATACAAAATCAGAGGAGGGTTCACCTGTTCCTCCAGCAATGTCGTGTACCTCATCATGTGCATGAAATGCCCAGGGGGCTGCTACTACATAGGTGAGACAGGACAGGGGCTAAACAAGAGAATGAACCTGCATCGCCACAGCATCACACGCGGAACAAGAGACAGTCCTGTTGGCGAACATTTCTATGACTCTGGCCATAAGATGAACGTTCTGAGGGTTGCCATACTCAAAGGTAATCTTAAAACCCCGAAAGAGAGACGTTGCATGAATACAAATTTATGCAACTGTTCGGGACACTTAGCAGTGGCCTAAACAGAGATCGAAATTTTATGAGTCATTACTGACAGTAGTGAACTCTCGTCCCATAAGCGCTAAAGGCCATGTCTGTGCATACTGTGCTATATGTATGCACACACAGCTGTCTCTCACACATACTAATACTCCTTGTTTTTCCATCCCTATACACCAATAGGGACCACTAAGTATCCACACACACTTTTAGTTGTGCTACTAACTCTCACATTTCCACACCCACCCACACCATTTATATCCAGTCCCACTCCACACACACCTTGTGTAAAGCACTGTATATACTGTGGGCTCTCCATTCATTTTGATTCACACTGATACACATACACACTCTTTCTTCACTTGCTTTCACAGTAACCTTTTGACACCTCTAGCCATAAAACACATCCACACCGGGGGAAGGAACAGCACAGATAACATTCCAAGAGACACTGTTTTTAAGGTTACCTTTTGCTTCATTCATTGTAACATCGCCGGAAGAAGAGATCAGTGTATCTCGAAAGCTCGCACAAATAAAAGCATTTCGTTAGCCACAGAACGGTATCATCTATTTATTTTTTGATTATTGAAGCTCGGCTAACACGGTACTGATACCTCTACATGTATATACATGTATATATATATATATATATATATATATATATATATATATATATATACATGTAGAGGTATCAGTACCGTGCTAGCCGAGCTTCAATAATCAAAAAATAAATAGATGATACCGTTCTGTGGCTAATTATGCTTATTGGTTATCGTTTGTGTAGCATGTTTTCGGCATGACCAGATTAGCTGGCTGTCCTGTTAGTAAGGGCTCAAGAAGTGAGTTAGTGTCCCTAACGGGACTAGGCTTTAATTTGCAAGAAAGTAGTTTCTTAAAGGGACAGTGCACCCGTACTTATTTTGGTTGTGGCTAATAAACCACTAGTGTTTAAAGTTTCCCATCGTGTCAAGCGTCTTACTGACCCCGCCGCGAGGCCGTCCTGCCACAGGTGGTGTCAGAAGTGGGATGCTACGCCTCTGGGGGTCAGTAGATGAAGATGTGTTGAGACACTGAACTCAAGCGGGAAAAAAAATATGATTTTTGCTGAAGCATGGAAGTTACTGCTAGCAAGTGCTGAGTGTAAATTTTGCCCCGTCGGGTATGAAAGGATTGCTGTGTAAAGCTAATGCCTTTTGCTGAAGTGAGTGAATTTGCAGCTAGCAAGTGCTGTGAGCAAAGGTTGCCCTGTCTGTTAAAAAAAGAAAGTGAAAATGAATTTTTGCAAAGAAGTTGCCCTAAGAAGAACCCAGAAGGTTCAAATATTGTAAAGCAAGAACAACTTACGTGTGTTGTGCAAAGTCTGCCTCGTCGGGCGTGGAAAAAAAAAACGGGGTTTTAAAATGGCCACCGTCATTTGTCAGTTTTGCAATGTACATAACCATACAAAACAGTGTCCCTTCAGGCCATATGATGATTATGATGACAACGCATATGTGGCCCCGAGAAGAGAGACGTACCCGCAGATGGAAGCTGCAAAAGTGTCCAGTGTGTGTGTGTGCCCAGTACCACTGATGTCTCTGGAACTAATAAAACAAAGAGAAAGAAGAAAAATAAAAATATTTCTCAAGTCACAGAGGAAGTGACCGAACCACTTGAGCCTGCGATATCAGGACAACAGGCGTCAGCAAGCCACCGAGATGTGCAAAACTTCATCAAAGACTTAGAAGTTTCTCACCAAGAAGCTAGCGCGCTCAAAACAGAGCTGGGTACTTTGAAGAAAGCCAATGAGACGGTCCTAAGGGATATAGAGACTGTGAAAATGGAGAATATAAACCTGAAAGAAGAGGTTTTAAACCTGACCGGTCAGGTCAGTGATGGGACTGAGAAGCTTCACCAAGCGCAGAAAGTGAAGGCGCAATTGGCGCAAGAAAAATTAGAGGTGCAGGAAGCACTGCAGAATGCAGAGAGGATGCAACGTGTCTCCCTGGCGCAGCACACACAAGCAGCGCACCTATGGCATAGCCAGCTGCAAGAGCTACATGCAAGTCTGCAAGCGGCCAAGGAGAAGCAGCAAGTGCTACAGGAACGGCTGAGTACCCAGTATGTCCCCACAGAACAGCATGAGGAGCTGAGGGCCACGCTGTATGCCACAAGAGCATCGCTGGGGGCGGAGCTTGAAAGCCAGGTGATTCTGTGTGAGAGGGAGCGCGAAAAGGTCCAGAGACTGGAGCAAGAGCTGGAGAAGCAGAGAGGCAACTCCATCTCCATGAGTCAGTATGCCAAGGAGAAAGAAGCCTGGAAAACAGAAGCAGCGGCGATACTGGCGACAAAAACTACAGAGCTCCAAAAGATGAAGGCAGCGCTGACGCAAGCCCAGAGCAAGCACCGGAAAGAGGTGAAGGCCCTGAGAGGGGATTTGCAGGATCAAATTGAAGAGCTGCAGACGCAGATTGCTGAGCGCAAAATACAACTCGCCGAGAGGGAGGAGGTGACCGTCCGTCAGGTGGCTTGCCTGACATTGCGCTATGAAATCGAGATGGCTGATACCCACAGGCTGCTGGACGACACGGCTAATGAGAGGGACCGACTGCAGCTGGAGCTGGACAATGTCTGGGAGGAGCACAGGCAATTGCAGGTCAGAAATAGAGGAAAATAAACAGATTTAAGCCTTGCGCTGAACCTGCTAAGAGATGTGGAGTCGCGACTCAATACCAAAGAGGATGAACTGGCAGCGGCACTGAGTGAAAAAGGATATGCAGAAGGACAGCTTCATGACCTGAGGAAGGACCTGGAGTCTGAGCGTGCTGGCCGCAAGTTGGCGGAGAAACAAAAGCGTGACCTGGACGAGATACTCGAGGCCCTAAAGACTGAGCATGTGGCTATGTTGGACACTGCTCAGTTGGAAAATAAGATGAGAAAGACATCACAGGTTATCCAGCAACACTCCCAACAGAGTAAATTAAAGGGACAAGAAAGAAAGGCCCAAGCCTACGAGTCTGCCGACGGTAATAGAGCGGCATCATGGGGTGCACTTAGGGTTGATAAGACCCCCACCCAAATTGAAGTTATAAAGATAAATGAGGTGAAAACCAACACTAAAAATACGCTGATGGAGAAAGGTCCAGAAGCCATCACCACTGAAGCGGAGTTACTGTCTTCACAAGAGAAGGCTAAGCTTCAAGGTAGCCCTCTAAGGAAGCTTTTCACTGGATCAGGTTTAAAGAAGCTTTCAGGCAAGAAGCATAAAGGAAAGAAGGAAGAAGAGACAAAGGCAGAGTATGTGACAGAACAAGTACCTGTCTCATTGGAGTCTCGTGATCCTGCAGAGGTAGATGGAGGAGACAGTTCGCCCTCTTCTCCTGATGAGTCTATAGAGACCTCTCCTACAGAAAATGTAATGGGAGACACAGCACAGACTGTTGAAACAGAAGGTGAAGGGGCCACTTCTGATGGAGAAAGAAAGAAGGCATTACACCATGGGCCTCTTTTACTACTGGTAGTGCTGGTTCTGTTGAAAATGAAGAGGAAGCTAAAGAAAATGGTGAGGAACAAAAGCTGGAAAAGAGCCCGGAAGATAAGAGAAAGTTTGACAGCTCTGTATTATGGGAAGCTTTAATCTGTGTGGGTTCTTCTAAGAAAAGGGCCAGGAAGACTTCTGATTCAGACGAAGAAGTACAAAAAACCTTTGAGGAAGGTCAAAAAACAGAGGGAGAAGCAGGACAAGCACTGGTGAGTGAATACTATGAGCTAACTGAGGTCTTGGCTCTTCTACAGGGTAAGGGAGACTCTGAGCCCAAGAGGAAGAAGGCAGAGATAGCTGATAGACAGCAGGAGGCTTGGGGACATTTGCAAAAGGGGACACAACAAAGGCGGAGCTTCAACCCTAGACTCAGGACGGCACAAGAGAAAGAGGTAGAGAAGGATGAGTGTTCAGGCCCAAATGGCCTGGTAATTACCCAAAAAAGAAAATGCCTAAATTGGAAGGCAAGAAAAAAAAAGGGGGAGGGAAGGGCCGACTTCAGACATTGGCGACGAAGATGCTGGTGCACGGGAATGGTGCACGGGCCGCTCCACAGGACAATGTTTCGCTGGGGAGAGGGATATGTGACAGAGTCACTGACTCAGTGGGCTGTGACAGTGAATGGAGAGATGCTGCAGCCAGATCACTGAGTGTTAATCTCCTCAGACAGAGAAAGCACATCTGCAGCCTAATTAAACAGGGGCTGAACTATCAGTGAAACAAGTGCTTTAAAAAGCAAGAAGTTGCTCACACAAGGTGAGCTTGTTTTTCCACAGGAAGGTGGAGAGAACTCTCCCGGCTTGGAAGCCGTAGCAGCTGTTGCTGCTCTGGTCCCCCAGTGCTGCGAGGAGCTAGGCTGCTGGGACCAGCTGGGACCCCAACCCAGGATAAAGATACAGATTGCTGCGAGGCTAGACACAGCCTGCTCCCTGGAACCGTGTTCCTGTTTGCTGTTGGAGCTGAAAAACAGATAAGACTTTATTCTTATTATGCTTATTGGTTATCGTTTGTGTAGCATGTTTTGGGCATGACCAGATTAGCTGGCTGTCCTGTTAGTAAGGGCTCAAGAAGTGAGTTAGTGTCCCTAACAGGACTAGGCTTTAATTTGCAAGAAAGTAGTTTCTTAAAGGGACAGTGCACCCGTACTTATTTTGGTTGTGGCTAATAAACCACTAGTGTTTAAAGTTTCCCATCGTGTCAAGCGTCTTACTGACCCCGCCGCGAGGCCGTCCTGCCACTATATATATATATATATATATAATACTGAGTTAAGTTATGGTGAGTAAAAAAAGTGACAAAAACCCTCCACAGGAAAGCAAATATGCAAATATAACTGTATGCTCATCTGCATGTCTTAGGCAGGTCTGCAACCCCGCCTTTCCCCATTATCACCCAGCATACAGCACTTCCACTGCAGCAAGGGATTCTGGCAAATGACATGCAAATGAGCACACAGTGTCACTTTTTGCCTCAATAACCATTTTTAACATGTTTCCCTATAGGCTTAAGCTTGCTGCATGGTCACAGCTTTGAGCACAGCCAGGGTTAAGGTGCATACCCAGAAAACCACCCACAGACAGCCGTTTCGACCTTGATGGGTCTCATCAGTGTGGGGTTGATTTTACTGGGAATGCAAGAGAGGCTATGGGATAGGCTAAACCATAATACTGAGTTAAGTTATGGTGAGTAAAAAAAGTGACAAAAACCCTCCACAGGAAAGCAAATATGCAAATATAACTGTATGCTCATCTGCATGTCTTAGGCAGGTCTGCAACCCCGCCTTTCCCCATTATCACCCAGCATACAGCACTTCCACTGCAGCAAGGGATTCTGGGAAATGACATGCAAATGAGCACACAGTGTCACTTTTTGCCTCAATAACCATTTTTAACATGGTTCCCTATAGGCTTAAGCTTGCTGCATGGTCACAACTCAGTATTATGGTTTAGCCTAAATTTACCTCCGGGCTACATTCACCCCCTCGCAGAATCCCAACGACCTCGCTTGGGTAGCAACCATGCAACAGAGGATTATATAATGGAAAATGCATTGTAACTGTTACTTCACATACATTAGGCATTTTTTCACTGGTACCCAACATACCCGCATGGATACCCGAGGCCAGCTGAGTCTCAGAGTGGAGTGCCCCTAACTGATTGGGTGAGGGTATCCCACCTTGACTCCTGTGAGTCTTTTGGAGCTCAAGACCAGTCCCTTGCACCAGCCCACCTTCTCCCCCTTGCCGGATCCTCCGGTCTCGTCTCACGGGAGACAGGGAGGCTCAGTCTCTTGCCTCGGTCCACCACATGGTGAACATAGCGCTCCATCGCGCACCTGGGAGAGGCCACAACTACCAGAGCGGTCTCAACACAGTCTTTGTCCGCTCCAGCAATCCCTTTAACGGTGACACCATCGTTGGGCAGCACAACCTCTTCGTGCAGGCCCGGGTCTCGGGAAGGCCGAGCTTGGAGACTCCTCGTGCAGGAGTATGTGTCGCTCCGGTCCGCTACACCGGATACCTTGATGAGGTCGAGTTCGTTCCATGATCTGCAGAGATCTTCTGGGGGAGACACCTCCACCAGGACGCGATGACGGGGTGAGCCCATCGCCCGGGTGACCCTACCTTTGGAGTCACCAGGCTCCACGATCACCGGGGAGCTCACACCCGACACCCCTTGGGGCAGTCAACTTACCCCTATCGTTGTCGGCAGGTACTGATCCCAAGCCTGGGACCGCTGGTACCTCGGTGGTAGGCCGGACTGGCCGTTGCAGGTCACACGGGCCCACATCATGGTCTGCATCAGTTGAGGTGGTTGGCTCAGTGACCTCACTGGAGTGGTCCGCCGGCAGGCGCATCACCACTCTCGGTTGGTCGCTAGAATCACCACACATGGGCGGGGGTACAAACACCTTACCCTGGGCCTCCGGGATCTGTGGTTCTGGCATCGGTGGTTCCTGCTCGGGAACCGGGTCTGGAACCGACATCTGGGGTTCCGACATCTGGAGCTCTGCCTTCAGCGGCTCCGGTTCAGCGTCTGGAAAGTCCATTTGGGCACACAGCCCCTCCTCTTCTTTCTCTGCTGGTTCCGCCGCCTGGGGTAGGATAGGCTTTAGGAACCAGGCCCCGCAACACTCACATTGAGGCTCCCACGCCAGTGCCTCCCTCCGGGAACAGCCACATTTGAGGCCAAAACACTGGGTAAACGTTTCTCCGTCCACCTCAGTTGACCTGAAACCTAGCTGTAACTGGGACGGTTCGACTCCCTCTTTAAGGGCTTCACTCAGGCAGGGGCACATTAGCACCGTGACCTCTATTCCTGGCAATTTCCAGGGCTCATACACATCAGGGTGTAACCCCTGGCAGTCTCTCTCATCCTCGGGGAGGGAACACTCCATTTCTGCAACAGTGTCCTCTGCCGCTGGCGGTTTGGGTTGCAGGAACTGCGCCGCACAGTCAGGACACTTAGGCCCTTGGGTCAGCTCCCCAACGGCACACTCACATTCATTCAGACGGCCGTACAGGCATTCTTCCCCGTCTACCACGGTCATCGTGAGGGCAACTGGTGACTCAGATGCTCCGTCCATCCAGCCACCCGTCACCTTCCATTCTTTTAACGCACACGGGCACACCACCATTGGCAAGACTAAATGGGGGGCCCGTACGATTCTATACAGCCAAGGGTGCTTTTCTCGGCATCCCTTGCTTTCCTTAGGGGGAACAGAAATGGCTGATTTCTGCTCACGACACTCCCTCCCCCTGGTGGACTCTAGAGGAGGAGCAGCACAGTCTTTTGGGGAATGTTGCGAACTCGGTACTGAGTCACTCACAGTGTGGGGGCGGGGCTCTGGTTTTCCCGCCAGTCCTGGGCAGGGGTTTGCAACATTCTTCTGTGCAGGCTGGCAGTCAGCCGCACACGTGCCATGGTGATTTGGCGGGAGTCGCCATTTTGGGTGGGGCTCACTGTCAATGTCAATAGGGCTCTCGGTGCAGGCAGATACTGCCAAGTCAGGGTAGATAAAGGGGCACCCATCGGTCGGACCCCCGGGCAAATTTAAGAATTTAGGGCCATCTTCCTCGCTTAGGGTCTGGCCTGCATATATCAGGACAGTACTCCATTGCACGGTGTCATCATACCTTTGCCCTCTGACCCACGTACCCGCCAGTCCAGGGAGCTTCCGAACCTGCGCCTGGACATCTAACAAGGGCACGCCAGCCGGGACTGCCCCCACGGCAACCACGCGGTTAGGAGTCACGTTCACTTTCAAGGCCCATGCGTAGACCTCCTGCTTTGAGAGCACCCACATGGTGGAACAAAAATAGGACACAATTTAGAAAAAAAACATACAGGGCACCCCAGGTCTGATATCTCAGCAGCGCCTCCAAATGTAGCCTTTTTTGTGAACCGGCCTGACCCACCCAATCTCACATTGGCCCCTGTGGTCTAACCGGTCCCTTTCCTTGCGGCACACCTCTTCTAAGGGACTACTGGTAACTGTATAACACCTGTGGCTCCAGGAGATTTGAGCCTCCGCTAGCTGGGAGCCTGGGGAAACCCTTACCATTTACCTGGTGCAGCGCCTCCACTTACCCAGGATCCCCGTTATGAAAGATAGCCCTGGGTAAGAAATACAATAACACACGTATACGATAAAACAATAACTAACACTTTACTTGAGAACATATAACACATTACATAACATCATGCTCTATCCGCATCACCTTAACCATATCACCTCAGCCCAATGTCTGGTGTTCACACCCAGTGTCCTGTGATCCCCCACACCCAATGTCCCGTACTCCTATGGAGGTCGTGGGTGACTGCGCAGTCACTAAATTATCTATTAGGCCTGTTGGAGCACATGTGTAGAAATACCTTCCGAGCACTCCGATGCTCGGGCCTGCTACACTCTTCTAAAAGGGTCAGACGTGCGAAGCCTCCGTCTGATCCTATCCAGGTACTTCTCCAGGACCCCAACGAGGGTCCCACCGCTTCACGGGAACACAACCGTCTCTCGGTAACACACCGTCTCACGGGAACAGCAACCGCCGCTATCCCTATCCCTTAACGTGACAGGAACCCTAACCTAGGGCCTGTCCCTGATGAACCGCAACCTGGGGTGGCTTGGGGAAAACTCCTAGGGCCTGCGGAGTAATAACCTGCCCCCTCCCCTAGCTACCCAGTCCTATCTGTAACTACTAACTACTTGCTACTCCTAACAGCCTGCAGCAGACACACAGCTCTCACCGTCAGCCTGCAGACATCCACCCACGCTGCACACACTGCGCCCAGCACATGCAGCAACACACACACACAGCTGCATTCGTACACAGCCACCTGAATCCCCGCAGCAAATCCACTGCACACACTCTGTGCCTATTTGCCAGTGCGCACAGCACTACCCGCTGTGGCACTGCCAAACCTGCACCTACACACCTAAGGGTGACCTTCCCTATCTAGGGCCGTCCCTCTTCAGTTACCCCCTGCCCTTACCGGGAATTGGGACCTGCCTGGGAACCTAAGGAGAACCCTTACCTGGTGCAGGAGCCACGCGCTCCCTACACCCTTCCTACTCCTTCCTTCTCCTCTGCCTGACTGCCTGAGCAAAGCCCGGGAAAATGTATCTATTTTCCCGGGCTGAGCTTCCTTCAGCCCTATTGGCCGCAATGGAGCACCTGATCTCTGTCTCCCTATGCCTGCCCTCGCGCGATCTCTCCCTAGCTCTGGGGATCCTACCTGCGCATGCGCGACCTGTCTGGAGCCTTCCCTGCGCTTGCCGCCTACTGCGCATGCGCGAGCTAACGCGCAATGGCGCCGCCCTCTACTTTACAAGCCGGGCCGGTGGCAACGCGATCGCGGCCCTAGCGACGGCCCGATCGCGTCCCCGGCAACCGGCCTGCACCGCAATACCTCGCGCTGCTCCCTGCACTGGCCCCCACCCTCGCGAAGTGCCGGCGGGTCCGTCGCAGCCTCCGGCGGCACCCGCTACCACACGGCACTCGCGGAGGGGGGCCAGAAAGTGTAAATTTACCTCGGGGCTACATATATATATATACATATATGTGTGCATGGCCCCTATATATATATATATATATATACACACACACACACACACACACACATACACACACATACAGACAAACCCCGTAATAATGCGATCCGTTAAAACGCGAGTCCGCTATTTATGGGTTTTACCGGGCTATGGGTTTACCTGGTAAATCTCCGGGCGGCAACGTGGCCCCATTTGACGTCACGCAGCCATGTTGATGGGATTTGCAGGGGGTGATGCCGGGAGGAAGCCGGGAGGAAGCCGGGAGGATGCCGTGAGGAGCCGGAAGACGCCACCGCCGAAGCTAGGAGAAATAAACCTGTATAAAGAAGATAAATGTAACAGATGTTATCTCCGGGTTAGCCTTCAATAGAAGGTGTCAACCTCGGGCCCTAATGCAGCATCTGATGCTCTTTTACCACTGCACATATTTAGTAACACACTGATACACACACATCATGGGGAGCTGGGATTTGGGCGGGATGTCACTGTGTTCTACAGGTGTTTGCACAGGAATAGCCCCCTCTCTCCATCCCTTATTATGATTGGCCCTAGGATTGGGGGGGAGGGCTCAGTGCCGAGGAAACAATTGACAATCCCACCCATTTAAAGGCCATCAACAAATTTTTTGCTTTTAGCCCGTTTACATTTGGTAAAGTATCAACGTTCTTTACAGAGATTGTCTTTGGATAACTACGTGGGTTTGCACCTTTTAAATGACATCATCAATTTAAAGAAACAAGATACCGTGGGGCAGCGCCAGGAATTCTGGGACCGTTTCCTCTGTGCATAATGGCCCCCCCTCCCCTCCATCTCCCCATCTGCCTCATTAAGGGGATTATTCCAAATGCTCAGCTCACGTGAATGGGAGTTTTCGGACACTGCTTCAGAGCGGATTTAACCCTGTGCGTGCCCCAGGACATAGTGACACGTGTGTGCGTGTTGTTTTTCCGGGTTAGATCACTTCCTGTGTTCCCATGGAGCGCGATCTAACCAGTGAGGAAATGGAGGAGGATCGCTCTTCATCTGTTTCCTCCAAAATGGCCACTGTGATCACATGACCACACTGTGCCGTAGCGGCGGTGGCACTCAAAGGGTTAATAAGTCCCTTAAACTCCAAAAACATAACAGCAAATTCCCCAGAACACACAGTATGCAGGGATTTTATTAGGGGCTGGTTATACCCCAATGCTCTATAAGCAGCTCACATCCCCTATAATGGCCCTTCTAATAGCCCCATACCCCTGTTCTTCCTCATGAACGCTGGCACTATTTTGTGAAGCTGCTGTATATTAGGATTTACCAAACAGATAACATGCGCCGGCAACCGCGGTTACCCAGAATTCCCCAGGTGCTGTGACGTTTGCAGACTCGATTTTATCAGTTTACAGCAACAATTCCACCTTGTAATTTTTCCCAAATAAAGCGATTCTCTGGCTGCTATACATTACGTTGTGCTTATATATGTTAATTACGTCCATTCATGGCCAGGTAATGTCCCGCCCTTCTGGGATTATTACTATTATAATTTCACATTCTTTCTATTTGTTATCATTTAAACAACAACATGTCTCTCGTGCAGCACCTCCTCCTTATCCTCTAATGGGGAGAGAGAGGGGATGGGGGAGAGAAAGAGGAGGGGGGAGGAAAGGAGGGGGAGAAAGAGAGAAGGTGAGAGGAGAAATTGGGGGGGGGGGTGGAGAGAGGAGGGGAGAGAGAAGGGTGGGGGGGAAAGGAGCCCACCGCCTACCTGCTTCCTGGAAGATTAAGGGGGCCTGCAGAGCTGCCCAGAGAGGTGCCTGTCGGGGAAGCCTCCCTCTTTAGACAGGCAGCCCTAAAGACAGCCTCCAGCAGGCCCCCTCTGTAGCACCTTCCAGGAGGCCCCCTCTGCACCAGGACTGGAGTCCCAGCTGTCGCCCCCTGGTGGAGGCCCGGGCTGTGGGTGCAGGCGCTAGTGTAATATGAAATGTCTGTGACGTGTGATCATATTTATATATACTTTCTTACTGTAATTCCAGTGAATGTAAAAAAACACTAGATTGCGCTCTACTGCACCACAAGCAGTGAAAGTGAAATCTTATGCAAAAATTGTGCAGTGATAACAAAATACAAATAATATACAGTGAATAATATTAATGACAGTGAAATAAAGGCAAAAACAACTTATCACTCGACCCCGACAAAAGACTGTTCCAGAAGTCTTGCCGCAATGGTGTAGAAGAAGTTCCAGGGGAGCGTCGCCGTATGCACATAAAAAGAAAAAAACAGTGGATAGTGTAATATTGTAATAAACAATAAAAAGTGAAAGTGAATAACGAGTTCCTACTCACAAAAGTAGCAGGAATATAGGCATGTGAGTCAATAGTACTCTGTGATGCAGCTCGTTCCGGAGGTTTGGTATATGGGTCAGCACATCTTGGAAAAATGAAATGAAGAAGACGTCATCACGTCGAAACGCGTCGAGTCGGGCTTCCGCCGCCATCTTGGTAGAGGAGGGAAAGAAGCAAGGGAACTCTCATGATCCTCAGCTCCGGCGGGAAGTGACGTCACGATCCGGAAGTGACGTTCGCGGACGCCGCCAGCGGGTAGAAGCAGACGAGACGACCTATGCTGCATCTGAGATAATATCCCCAATGCTGTATTTCCTTCTAAAGCCGTAAGCCTCCAATTGACTTACTTATTAGATAAAGTTTATTTCCATCTACACTATGGCTGTTTTCTATTTTTCCAAGATGTGCTGACCCATATACCAAACCTCCGTAACGAACTGCATCACAGAGTACTATTGACTCACATGCCTATATTCCTGCTACTTTTGTGAGTAGGAACTCGTTATTCACTTTCACTTTTTATTGTTTATTACAATATTACACTATCCACTGTTTTTTTCTTTTTATGTGCATACGGCGACGCTCCTCAGGAACTTCTTCTACACCATGTAATTCCAGTGAGTTAGGCTGTCATTATATGTGTATATACATAAATACATGCACAGACATATGCACCCAATGAGGGTTATTCATTATACTGCAATAGTGCCGATTAGGTCACTATCACACAAAGACTTCCGATTTTTTCCTTGCCACAGTGTCCTGATCGGAACTAGCACAGTTTAAGGACATGGCCTCAATGACACATGCGCAGATTCATCAAGCACCGGTACAGGGTCAGCACACCTGATCCATTAACTCCTATTCAAGTCAAAGAGAATTAACACCAGACTGGGTGCACTGACCCTGTACCGGCGCTGGGTGCATCTGCCCCATTGTGATTATAGGTCTATGTATGTATCTGTGTGTGCGCTTGTGTCATTGAGGCTGTGTCCTTAACTGCGATATGATACAAGATGGGGCAGACATTTTTGTTTGGCAAGGGTGTATTTTATTTATATAATGCCAGCAATGTACGTAGTGCTTTACACATGTAACAATATAATACAGGGGATTATAACACAATACGGGAAACATACATAAGATCAGACACTGGGGATGAAGCCCCAGACCCTGACGCGGCCGACTGATCGCTCATTGGGTCTTAGGGTCAAGGGCGACTATTCCTAATGTCTGATCTTATGTTTAATGCTGTGCAAGATAAAAATATAGTAGAAAAAAGGGGGGGGGGGATACGAGCACTGCAAAAAAGACACTCTGGCTAGGGCATGTGCAAAAACGTAGAAAAAGGCTTTATTGTGGCTGGTACGCCATTAAAATTACATGTTCACCTAGAGGACGGTGAACATGTAATTTTAATGGCGTACCAGCCACAATAAAGCCTTTTTCTACGTTTTTGCACATGCCCTAGCCAGAGTGTCTTTTTTGCAGTGCTCGTATCCCCCCCCCCCCTTTTTTCTACTATACCTCTCATCGGGACGGACGCACGCAGTGGAGCGGAGCTATTCTCTGTCACACAGGATACGGAAGCAGCAGCAGCAGGTACATCCGGGGGTCACAGGTCGCTGTGTACCCCGAGGGCTGCCAGAAAGGACCGCCAGTGGAGGACAGGATCCCCGGACAGGAAGCAGCTGTACGGAGTGCTGCAGGATATCGCAGACCACGGAACACAGAGAGGCCCACCAGAGAAGGGACCGCCGGTTGGATACACGCTCACCGGTCAGGTTAGAAGGCTTCATGTCCGTGTACGGGTCATTTAACCCACTGCTATAGACTGACTGCATACTGCTTATCATTCATTACCGTTTACCTTAGATGACAGAGTACTCCGCTTGTTTAATACTAAGAAACAATTCAGACTTGCCAGCAAGGTTTTCTTTAGAGCACCCAATTTAGGGGTCATCCCCTTACTCACCCACTTCCAAGATAAAAATATACATACATCCCCAAATATAAACAGTATACCTCTATATCTGTGAGACACGTTTCTGAATGTCTCACCGCTATATCATCCTGGATAGCCCTCCACCGACTTAAACTTAACATGGCAAAAACAGAGCTCCTCATACTTCCTCCCAAACCTGGCCCTACTACCTCCTTCCACATTACTGTTGGAAGTACTATCATTCACCCAGTAGCTCAAGCACGCTGCATAGGGTCACACTCAACTCGTCTCTCTCATTCTCCTCTCACATTCAAAACGTTTCTAAAACCTGTCGCTTTTTCCTCCGCAATATTACAAAGATACGCCCTTTCCTCTGTTGCTCAACTGCTAAAACTCTGACACAGGCCCTCATTCTCTCACATCTCGATTACTGTAACCTCCTGCTGTCCGGCCTTCCTGCCTCTCACCTGTCTCCCGCATAATCTATCCTAAACGCTGCTGCCAGAATCACTCTACTCTTTTTTTTTTATAACTTCAATTGTATTTGTTTTTCAGAGTCAAAACTGTGACATTGGCTTGACAAACATCCAGGCATTGTATCATGGCAATATCATACAGATGTCCAGATTAACAATTGCTCCAAATGATATCTCATCTAGAAGGTATATGAAAGTAAAATTGAATTACTATAAATGCAAAGAACCACTAACCAACTAAGAACAGAAGACAAATGAAGTAACGCGGGAAAAAGGGGGACGGAAGGGGATGGGTGAGTGTCCTGGTCTGCTCCCCCGCAGGAGATATCCTCACTTGAGAATCAATCCCTTATAAACCTCGCTGATGCAGGGGATGGGATCGCTGTGGCCTGGTTATGCCTCTAGCTATCCTCAACAGGCTCTCTGCATAATACGAACAAAAAAGGGGGAGCACAGGTTGAGGAACTAAAACAAATATATCTATAATAAGGTGGTAAATAACTGTGATGTGAAATAAAATGTAAAATAACATAAACACTTACACGGCCTTGTGTAAATGCTTTCACATCAAGGTATCTTTACTCTTGCTGTTGTATCTTCTGTTTTTCTTCCACTTGTACTTGACTTCTCCGCTGGTCTGAAGTTGAACTTTTCTGGTCTTCTCTGTAGGGATAGCTTGTAATGTCGTCCTCAGAGTGAAAATGAGATAAAGACAAACACGTCAGAGATAAAGCAGAATATACTTATGACATAGACGGTTGTATTTGAATCAAAAAGCGCAGAGATATACTGCGTACACTCACACGGGCAAGCGTGAGTGGTCTCTGGGGGGAGGTATCTTTTATTACACCTCACTCCAGGGCTGTCAAAGCGCCCTTCCTAATTTCCACACTATAAGATAGGGAAAAAGAGGGGGGTGAAAGGACAGGAGGTGGGTAGATGTGTGAGTAAGATAATAAAACTCACATGGCCATATGTGAGTAAGGGCTATGATAGGTATCTTTTCCCCTCCGTGGTGTTCCAAATACCAAAGACCTTCAGCTGAGTGTTGCAATCACTCAAATGTTCCCTGAGCCACACAATGGTGCACAAAGTTGAAAGGGTGAAAAAGTCCTGATCTTTATTAAACACCAGCAGGAAGACGTCTCAAAAAACAACTAAAAAACAATTAATAACACTTAGTCCAAAGCGGCTAAGAGTTGGAATGAATTAAAAGAGCCAAAACATCAGAAAAAGTTCGTGCAGGATACTCAAGTGCGCAGCTAGCTCTCCGCGTCCGGATGGTGTGCTGTGCTCCTGCTTCCTGCTTCTGACGGTGGCTCAAGTTAGACAAAAGTACTCAGGGATCGTAGCAACGCGTTTCGCCCTTCTTGGGCTTCCTCAGGCTCCGTAGAAAGGAATGGTTGGGGTCATGGCCTTTTGTAGAGATCCCTCAGCCAATCCGATCGTCTCCCTGAGTCCCTCCCTTGCTTGCAAACTGTGTCGTCACTCTCCCTCCTCGGCTGTCAGTTCTTTAGAGGCAGTGAGCGCCCATACATCGCGCTCCCCCTCTTGAATCATTAAATCCTACCACATTAGCATGGTACCTATATCCATATTTAATAACGACATGCCTTATGTCAGGAAAATCCTTTTGTCGTGTGGACATGGTCTTACATGGTTTGACTATGTGGTTAATTAAATAAATAGATAAATAAACCTCTGCTTGAATACAGTGTCTTTCTGGTTACTTAAGACAGCATAAAAGTCCATTTTGGTAAATAGAATTAAGTTTTAAGAGCATGTATAAATAGTTAAAGTACATAGTTATTAATTAATATCACAACGGTAGGTTTTAAAAACATATTGCTTATTAAGATTCATAAATAAAAGTCCTGCACAATTATACTAATTTTTCTGTTTAAATAATCAATCATATATTATAAAAAAAATTAAATTTTTTGTTTTCAACACATTGAGCATAGATATAGTTTATTATATTATTATATTATTATTATATCCTATTAGGGTAGCGCCCGGGCTTTTTTGCACATATCTCTGCATAATACCGCCGCTTTAGGCTGTGATACTACTCACAAGAGAACGCATCTGGAACTATTAATGCCAAATCGTGCTTACCTCAACCCCGGGGATATCTGTCTGGGCCAGCCAAGGCGTCCAGACTTTTAGGAAATGTTTGCCAGTGTCATTAACCAGACTTGTTAACTTTTCCATCTGGCAGACAAACCAAATTCTGTTCTGAATCTTTGGGATAGATGGAATTTCCGGTTGTTTCCATAGTGCTGCGATCTCGCATCTCGTTGCTGTTGCAAAGTGTGCAATTGTCTAGGGCACGAGATAATTTAATTGGGGTTAGATGCCACCTCATCAGGACTTTATATGCGTTCTCCTTTAATGTAGTGCAAATCGATGTTTTGGTCACCGCCATAACTATTGCCGTCCAAGTTTTTCCCTCTAGCTCTTCCCCTAAGGCCTCTGCCATGTTTAGTGCTTACTTGCTGATGCGCGCTCCCGCACAGCACTGAGCCCCTACAGCCGCAATTAGAGCGGCTTTAGTAGGGGCTCACCTATGCAGGCGCGCGGAAGCGTAGGACTTGGGGGAATTTAAAATTCCCCCGCTTTCCGGCGAGACAGGCCGGTCACGTGAGCTGTTCGCCCAATCAGGGCGAACCAGCTCCGTGACGTCACTGGCCCGCCCCCGGCCAGTGACGCGCCCGCCCGCCCGCCCCCAGCCCGCCCCCTGACGGCCCACTGACAGCGCGTGCGGTAAGCAACCGCAAGGCCAGGGAAAGCACCCGCTTTCTCTGCGCCTCAGCACGCCAGCAGGGAGCGTGGCCGAGGCCTAAGTCTGCCTTTTTTTTTTTAACACAGAGCTTCTCAGAAGTAGTCAAGGTGGAGTGGGGGGCTAATTTGTTATAAAATGCTCTCATCTGGAGGTATCTAAAGAATTCTTAGTGGGGGACAATTTTGTCTGATCTAATTTGGTCGAATGATTTAATACCCTTTCTACTCTCCAGATCTCTAAATCTATTAAAGCCATTTTGTTTCCAAATAGAGAAGTAGCTACTATTCAAACCTGGAGCAAAGTCCGGGTTGCCCCAGAGAGGGGTCATCATTTGGTTAAAGCACAGTTACAAATACATGCCTCCCAAACAGACAAGGAGCTGGTCATTGAGGAAAGAGGCGTATTAGCTGACCTGAGCGCTGTTTTAGGTAGCCTAATGAGATTACTCAGCTCTAATGGGGAGCAGAATTCACTCTCCAGAGCCACCCATCTTTTCAATGCTGGGTCACACTGCCACTGTATAATTTGGCATAATTGTGCCGCCTTATAATAGGACAACAGGCAAGTTACCGCTAGACCCCCCGTTAGGGGAGTTTTCTTTAGAATTAATCTATTTACTCTCGGCTTCTTACCTCCCCAGATAAATGCAGAGATTGCAGACTGAAGTGAGAGCATTTCCTTCAGTCTCAGTGGCACCGGTAATGTCTGAAATAGATACAGAAAGCGAGGGGGGAGATTCATTTTGACACTATAAATCTTTCCTAGCCAGGAGATCCTGTATGTTGCCCATTTTCTCAGGTCTTCTTTTAATGTCCGGATAAGTTTGGGGTAATTTGCATCATAAATATTTCAATAATCTTTGGTAATGTAAACCCCTAAATATTTGATGTTTTTGCTTTGCCAATTGAAATTACAATTAAGCCCGATTAGTTTTTCAATATCTTTTGGGAGGTTAATATTTAAAGTTTCAGATTTGGCTTGGTTAATCTTAAAGCCAGAGATTTTATAAAATTTCCCTAGCAAGTCAAGCAAGTTCGGCAAGGAGGTAAGAGGTTTTGATATTGACAGGAAAATATAATCTGCATACAGGGCCACCTTGTGGATCTGGGAGTGAACTGCTATGCCCGAAATATCCGGGTTATCACGGATCTGTGCCGCCAGGGGCTCCATGCACAGGGCGAACAGGAGGGGCGAAAGGGGGCAGCCCTGTCTCGTGCCGCTCTTAATTTGGAAGGGGTCTGATGGGAAACCCTAATAGATTACTGTAGCCGCCGGGCTCGAGTATAATGATAAGATTGCATTCCGAACCCTTTCCCCGAAACCAAAAGCTCCAAGCGTGGCTTTTAAGTATGGCCAGTCAATCCTGTCAAAGGCTTTTTCTGCGTCTAGGCTCAACATCATTACCTGTATCTTTTTAGCATTGGCTATTTCAATCAGATCAATGATTCGTCGTGTGTTGTCTGCAGCTTGTCGATCCTTAATAAATCTGACTAGATCTGGATGTATGAGCCTAGGCAGGATGTGGCTTAATCTGTAGGCCAATATCTTAGCATAAATTTTGATATCTGTGTTAATTAAAGAAATTGGTCTATAACGTTTACAATCTTGTGGATCTTTACCTGGTGGACGCCTGGATAGGGTGACCAGATTTTCAAAATGAAAAACCGGGAGACAATAAAAAATTATTTATAAAACAAATTACATCACGTGACGCACCCCGTTGCCATGACAATGGTGACATGTTCCATTACAATGTGGCATCGCCTCGGCACCATAATGCGTCCTGTTGGTGGGGGCTACAGTGTGTGTCTGTGTGTATACTGCACCGACACACTTTATTCGAGCAAATACCCAGTATGTACCTGGCAGATACCTGGAATGCGCCGCTCCTCACCTCTGACAAGCCCCGTTGCGTTTGCCTTCCCAGCCTGGCTTCATGCCTGGCTGACGGGCGGCTGATCTGTTAAAGGATAATGATTAGGATTTAATAGGCTGCAATGCTTCGCGTGTCTACCAGGTGGCATAAATTCATGAATTGTAATGCAGTATATATATATATACTGTGCAGTATTGCAGCCAGCGGGAATAAAATGCTTCAATCCCTGCCTGGAAAATACCTCAATGCACTCGGGCAGAAAACAGTCACAAACCTCAATACACCCGGGTATACCCGAATTCGTGGGACTAGCCGAGCTCGAATAAAGTGTGTCGCCAGTGTAGGAGGTGGGCCCTGCAGTGTGTGTGTGTATGTAAATAATGAAGACATTAATTAAAATTAAAATAATTAACAAATTAAAATTAAATAAATAATTAATTGACAAATTAAAATTAAATAAATAAAATTAAGGAATTAATTAAAATTAAGACTTTTAAAAATGTGACTTTCCTGACCTTACACTTTGCAAAATAGGGTCTCCTGCGCTCCTTGTGGCAGTCAGTGACATCACTGCCATGCAGGGCCGCAGACAGCTTTCCTGGGGCCCAGGAAGAACGTTTTCACCGGGGCCCTCTACCCACATTTTGGTGGCCTTTGCGAGAACCCCCCTTCTCACACACCTCCTCACTCTCACCCCACCTCACACTTCCCAGTCACCCATTCCTTCCCCCCCTCTCACCCATTCCTTCCCCCCCTCTCTTACACCCCCACCCCATGTATTTTTCTCCCCTCCCCACACTCAACCTCCCTCCCCAATATACATGCACACACAGTGACACACACACAGTGACACACACACACACAGTGACAAACACACACAGCCCCCCCTCCTCATACTTCCCACTCCTCTCCTCATACCTGCCCCCTCATACTTCCCCCTCTCCTTATAGCTCCCCTTCTTCTCCTCCCCTCATACCTCCCCATATAACTCCTCTCCTCATACCTCTCCCTCCCCATCCTTTCCTCATACCTACCCTCTCCCCCCTCCTTATATCTCCCTTCCTCATACCTTCCCCATCCCTCCTCATACCTTCCCCATCCCTCCTCATACCTGCCCCATCCCTCCTCATACCTTACCCATCCCTCTCCTTACCTGCCCCATCCCTCCTCATACCTGCCCCTCCCCTCCCCATACCTTCCCCTCGGCTCCTCATACCTTCCCCTATCTCCTCATATCTCCCCCTCCTCTCCTCATACATTCCCCTCCTCATACATTCCCCTCCACGCCTCATACCTTCCCCATCCCTCATACCTTCCCCATCTCTCCTCATACCTGCCCCATCCCTCCTCATACCTGCCCCATCCCTCCTCATACCTTCCCCATCCCTCTCCATACCTGCCCTATCCCTCCTCATACCTTCCCCCCCCCCTCCCCATACCTTACCCTCGGCTCCTCATACCTTCCCCTAGCTCCTCATATCTCCCCCTCCTCTCCTCATACTTTCCCCTCCCCTCCTCATACCTTCCCCACCCCTCCCCATACCTTCCCCCTCATACCTTCCCCTCCCCTCCTCATACATTCCCCTCCCCTCCTCATACCTTCCCCACCCCTCCTCATACCTTCCCCCTCATACCTTCCCCTCCCCTTCTCATACATTCCCCTCACCTTCCCTCCCCTCCTCATACCTTTCCCACCCCTCCTCATACCTTTCCCATCCCTCCTCATACCTTCCCCTCCTCATACCTTCCCCTCCCCTCCACATACCTTCCCCTCCCCTCCACAAACCTTCCCCTCCCCTCCTCATACCTTCCCCCCTCCTACCTTCCCCTCCCCCTCCTCATACCTTCCCTTCCCCTCCTCATATCTTTCCCTCCCCTCCTCATAATTTCCCCTCCCCCTCCTCATACCTTCCCCTCACCCTACCTTCCCCTCCCCTCCTCATACCTTCCCCTCCCCTCCTCATACCTTCCCCATCCCTCCTCATACCTTCCCCATCCCTCCTCATACCTTCCCCATCCCTCCTCATACATTTCCCTCCCCTCATCATACCTACCCCATCCCTCCCCATACCTTCCCCATCCCTCCCCATACCTTCCCCTCAGCTCCTCATATCTCCCCCTCCTCATTGCTTCCCCTCAGCTCCTCATATCTCCCCATCCTCATATCTCCCCCTCCTCATAGCTTCCCCTCAGCTCCTCATATCTCCCCCTCCTCAGACCTTCCCCTCAGCTCCTCATATCTTCCCCTCAGCTCCTCATATCTCCCCCTCCTCAGACCTTGCCCTCAGCTCCTCATATCTCCCCCTCCTCATACCTTCCCCTCAGCTCATCCTATGACACACAGACAGACATGACACACACAGACAGACAGGAGACACACACACACAGACAAGAAACACACACATAGACAGCACACACAGACAGCACAGACAGCACACACAGACAGCACACACACAGACAGGATACGGACAGGACACACTCACACACACCCCTTTCTCTCTCACTGAGAAGCAGCTCACTCCATCCTGCCCGGTACTAAGCCCCGCCCCCGAGATCCTCTGACCTCCAACGAATCCCCTGCTCCTACTCTCTAAGCCCAGCCCCCCGGCATTTTAACATGAAAAAAATACTACCCTCCCACCACGCACCCCCCCCCCCCCGCGCATCATCGCCGACTCCCCCGCGCACCAGGGAGAAAAACCGGGACATGCTCAAGGATGTCTTCTCTTAACCCCCTTTGTATCTAAACCACTCTCTCGCCTTTAACCTTTCTCATTGACTGTCCCACACCTCTGGAATACCTTTTCCCTCAATACCCGATTAGCACCCTCTATCCACCTTTAAGACCCACCTTAAGACACACTTGCTTAAAGAAACATATGAGTAGCAACGTGGCTAATACTATACACATGATACATAAATCTTGCCCCCTTGCTTATGCACTTAACAGAATGCCCTCCTACTGTCTGTACATCCTCCTTTTTACTGTAGACGGACATTCACAGAGGTATGCAAGAGAGACTGATTATTGTGAAATTAAAGAAGGCTTTTTATTGCGCCTGTTTCCTCAACATCAGGAAACCATCCAAACAAGGGGTAAACATTTGGGAGTATTTCTAGTGAAACACTATGCAGTTCACAACTCCCCTAGATAAGCATGTCTCCCAGCCCCAAAACATATAGCATGAAATAAGCAGATATACGAAGTCTCTTAAGAATGAAAGTCTTATCTGTTCCTTGGAGGGAAAATCTTCTCTGTTCCTGGTTCAGCTCCCTTCCCTCAGGGTGTGTCAGCATTCAGGTTTAGAAGTTTTCCCTGTGTCTTGAAAGCAGATATGCTGTGTCTTCTGGCAGAGCTCAAGACTGTTGTGAGAGTAAAGACAATCGCTCCTCTCTCTCCAAAGTTCAGCTCAGGTATGAGCTAAGGAGACACCCTTCCTGTCTCAAAAGACAGGCTTTTGTAAGTAATCTAAATCAGGCAGGTGGTGTTTATTAATTGACTACAAGCAGTTAACCACCACACTGCTAGATTAAAGGCACATTACTTGAACAGGGATTACTCCCCTGTTACATACCTCCCCTGTTTGTGGGAAGCTCGGGCTTGCCACGGCCAAAGCCCATCCTTCCACTCTCATTCTAGATATCTCTGTGACTTGAATGAGAGCGGATGGAGGAAGAGAACCCTCAGTCCTGCTGGGATTGGAGCCCTTTCTCCAGTTTATTCGTGTCTCCTCCTGAAGGTGCTTGAGATCAGCACCCCTCAGTCGCTCGAGGAGGACTTTTTCCAAGTATAGTGTTTTTTCTACGTGCGCGGTCATGAGATTTCCCTCGCGTCGGGTGCTCGTCTTATTGTAGGCATACTGTATGGCAGCAGTTGCAGAGCGTTTAAAAACAGCCCTTTGAGTTTTCCGCTCTTGAAGCTGTCTCTCTGCCCTTTTCCCACTCAATGGGGTTGCTAGTTCAGCCTCTTTGAGATTAAGTTGCAATTCCACACCCACTTCCAGAGAATGTCCCATCTTTTCAGCTTCATCATCTAAGGATTCTTCTGGTTTTAATTCAGCACGTGTAACTTCTTTTGTTGCCTGTTGGGTGGCTGAAGGTTTTGCTAGTGCTTGTTTAAGTGGTTCAAATTTTGCAACCTTGTCTTTCAGATGAGCGGTATTCTCAGCTCTCACTGTACCCTTGTCTTCATGGGTTTTTGAGGCTGTGGGATACTGACGCTTAGTCAGGGTCAATACTTGTCCTTGTAGGACTGTAATCTCATCCGCGAGAGATCCCTGTTTTTTGAGTGCGTCTTGCAAGTCTCTTCTCAGGGAATTTATCTTCATGCTTTGCTTTCTCTGAGCTTGCTTCCACATTTTTATTGCATTGTGAAGCACTATGAACTTCTTTGCTTGGGCCACAGTTACTTGTTTCAGTTTCTGGACCTTCTTGTTCTCCCTTTTGTGCCGTGTCACCTGGGTTCTAAGCTTGGCTTTTAGGGTTGCTTTGGTGATGCTCAGGGTAGCCTTCAGTTTCTCATGCTGCTTTGCGGGGACATACTGGGTCATCAGACGTTCCTGCAGCACTTGAATTTCTTTAACAGCCTGCAGATTGTCATCCTGCAGAGTTCGCTGCTTCTCCTCTGCCTTCTCGAGGTGCGTACGCAGACCTTGCAGTTGGTTCTGCAGTCGGTGCTCTGCTTCAAACTTCTTACCTTCCAAAAGTCTATTTATTTCTTTAAGCTCGTGCAGCTTTTCATTTTTTTCCTTGACGTCGTTTGTCAAATTAAAATTTTCTTCTTTGAGTTTTACGTTTTTTCTTTGTCATCTTAAATGTTCTCCTTTTTCAGTCTCTGTACTATTCAGGGCCTCTTTGCAGTCCTCCTTCAATTTACGCACATTTGCTTTGAGACTGACAGTCTCCTGGCGTGAGACATCCTTCTCTAGGTTGAGGGTCTGAAGCTCCTTCTGGGAGACTTGGAGATTTGTATTAAGATTGGCAATCGTTTCTTTAGAAATGTCCAGCTCCTCAGTGAGACTGTGTAGTTCCTTTCTGGAAACTTCCAGGTCTGTACGGCAGCTGTTGGTCTCATGATGTGAGGCATCCAGTGCTCTGTGGAGTGTCTGAACCTCTTTCTGAGATACGTCCACCTCTATCCGGACACTGTTGACCTCCTGTTGTGAGGCATTCAAGTCTATGCGAAGAGTGTGAACCTCTTGCTGGAAGACTGTAATCTGCTTCAGTGCCTCTTCATACTTCCGCTTTAGCGTAGCCACCATTTTATCAGATTGGCTCTGCTTTTCATCCATGGCAGAAATAGTAGCATTTGCAGTATCTAGCTCTGTCTTGAGATCGTCCAATCCTGTCCCATATTCAGAGTACATTGCGAGCACCGTCATCTGTAACTCAGCATTATCTGCTCTCTCAAGTTTCAATTGTTCTCGAAGTAGATCACAGTCACGCCTGGCAATTTTCAGGGCGTCTTCAGGGCTGGTCAAGGGATCGTCACTCACTGGTTCCAGCTCCGCTTCCCTGGGATGACTGGTTGAGGGTTCCTCACTGTTGGCACCGGACAGACACTTCTTTGGGGTACACGATTTCTGCCTTGGGCCCTCTGGATATTCGGTTATCCGCGGGACGAATTCTCCATTTTCTCTAGGCTGCAGGGCAACTCGGTCCCCCTTTTCCTCCACAGGATCTGCGGACGTGTCTGTTCCTTCCACGGTAAGTGAAGAACCGCTTTTCTTTTTCTTTTTCCGCCTTTTTGTTTTGGATGACTCCGTCCCATCAGGAATACTGGGGTCTCCTTTATTTGAAATTTTAGCAGCGTCACTGGATCCACCCGGCTTTTCTTGCAACTGTAATAGCTGACGGAAATATTCGGTGATCCACTGCTCCCGCTCTGTCTCCTGCTGATCATATTCGTCATCAAAGGGAGCGGTCTTTTCTGTTCGTGCCCAGTTCAGGCACCCCCACCATTCTTGGGGTGTTTTGTGGGTGTGACTCGGTTCGGGTTCCCCGTAAGAGATGTCTTCCTCTTTATTGGACTGGAAGGGCCACTCTTCCGTGGGGTAGGGTTCATTACAGGAACGCTGCATCTTGTCCTCCATTTTTAGGCTATCAGGTGTACTTTTCTTCCTGACCTCAGGAGGCGCTATTGCAGCTGTTGCCACTGTATTTGCTAGAACCCCCAATTGTGGTAGTCCTACCGGTGGGCATATTTTGCGTGTAGAGGTCGTAGCTCTCACAGGCATCTCTGTAGAATTTTTCTTTCTTGGATAAGTTTTACAATATCAGCAGTACTGTGCATGCATTTTCTCTCATCAGGTATACAAGATGTGCAGTTGCTAGGTAAAAAAAGTCTATTTGCTTTACACCATTTACTTGCTAGGTTTAATCTCTCATTAGGTATGCTGAATGTTTAGTTGCTAGGTAAAAACTTCTGTTTGCTGTACACCATTTACTTGCTAGGTCCAATCCCTCCGCTTCAGCAACATAATTTGGTTTTCTGCTTGAGTTCAGTAATTTTCAGTCTCATCTTTGGGTATTATGGCATTCACACTTCACACTTTGGGTGTCTGTTTTGCTCCCAATATATATATAGGCAGACTTTTTTTTACTTGCAGAAAAAAAAACAATTCTTTGCAGTGGAATATTTCTTTCACTCCCGGCAGGGTAACTCAACACTCAGCAATTGGCTTTGAAATACCTTTTACACAGTTCAGCAATCCCTTTTTCCCCTATAGGGCAATTTTACACTCAGCATTTGTTTGCTAAAAATTCCCCTGCTTCAGCAACAGTCTTGTATCAATTTTCACACTTTTCTGCATATACTCCATTCACAGCTGGTAGCCCTATGCGGTGTGGCAACCTTTATTTGCAAAATCAGTACCACTCGTGGGTCACCATCTGTATTCACTGCTTCAGCGAAACTTTTGAAAAGAATAAACACCTATCCCTTTTTAAGGGCTGACTCACTTCTTGAACCCTGACTATGGCTGGAAGGCAAAACCCCTATTTCAATGACCATATTACACTTTGTGATAGGCAAATAAGGTTTAGCTGCTTCAGCAGTCTCTCTCCTCTTGGGATTGGGGAAAAGAGTCCATCTGTGGTTTTGTAAGTTTCAGTGCAGTGTAAGTTTCAGTGGTGTGTATCACTTTAACTCTGGTCTCTGCTGCATGAGATTTTTTTTTTTATTAAGTTGCTCAGACTGTTTGTAGGCAAAACGCATAAAAAAAATTTCACATAAAAAATCTCCGGTCCTTTTTAACTTCAAAGACACCTCTCGTCCCACTTCGGACACCATATGTAGACGGACGTTCACAGAGGTATGCAAGAGAGACTGATTATTGTGAAATTAAAGAAGGCTTTTTATTGCGCCTGTTTCCTCAACATCAGGAAACCATCCAAACAAGGGGTAAACAAAGCTTCTATTCATTTGGGAGTATTTCTAGTGAAACACTATGCAGTTCACAACTCCCCTAGATAAGCATGTCTCCCAGCCCCAAAACATATAGCATGAAATAAGCAGATATACGAAGTCTCTTAAGAATGAAAGTCTTATCTGTTCCTTGGAGGGAAAATCTTCTCTGTTCCTGGTTCAGCTCCCTTCCCTCAGGGTGTGTCAGCATTCAGGTTTAGAAGTTTTCCCTGTGTCTTGAAAGCAGCTATGCTGTGTCTTCTGTCAGAGCTCAAGACAGGTTGTGAGAGTAAAGACAATCTCTCCTCTCTCTCCAAAGTTCAGCTCAGGTATGAGCTAAGGAGACACCCTTCCTGTCTCAAAAGACAGGCTTTTGTAAGCAATCTAAATCAGGCAGGTGGTGTTTATTAATTGACTACCAGCAGTTAACCACCACACTGCTAGATTAAAGGCACATTACTTGAACAGGGATTACTCCCCTGTTACACTTGTAAGCTCCTAGGAGCAGGGACTCCTCTTCCTAAATGTTACTTTTATGTCTGAAGCACTTATTCCCATGACCTGTTATTTGTATTATTTGTTATTTATATGATTGTCACGTTTATTACTACTGTGAAGCGCTATGTACATTAATGGCGCTATATAAATAAATAGAAAAGAAGGTTCCAGGGCTGTACGGATTTACAAAAGGATTTAATAGATTTAATTAAATCCTTTTGTAAATCCGTAGTGCCCTGGAACCTTCTTTTTTGTCTGCTTTGGAGTTTGTCACCGTCAGGAACTCCCCAGTCCCAGGAGCACCGGTAACAGCAAGTATTTTTTGCAATTGTGGTGTGCAGCATTATTTTTGTTTTTCATGATTAGCTATATAAAGTGTTCGACAAACCTATTCATTTGCTCGCCCCGGGCGAGTGGATTTAATATCGTGGCGAGCTCCTATTGGCCCAAGCAGCACACGTGTGGTACTAGGTGGCGAGTAGATTTTTTTGTTCGGCGAGTAGATTTTTTGGTGATTTGTCGACCACTGGCTATATAAATAAAGACATACAAAACAATACAATCAACGACCTTTATTTGCTCTTATCTTCATGCAAGACAGTTTTGACGATGAGGCATGGGATTCCAAAACCCCGGACATTTGGATAAAAGGAGATGAATGGCTTTCACTGGGACACTGTAATGCGTAGCTCACCACAAACAAAGCGCGACCGCGGTGCTGAGGTAGGGAATTGGTTAACGCAGACTCACAGCCACGCGGGCGCGCCTATGATGTAGAGTAGTCATTCAAGCCAGTACAGGGTTATAGATTTGAGAGTAGTATAAGTACTTGCCAGGTCTGGAGTGGAGAGTTGCGGATCGTCGGAGTGCGTAGCCAAGCTCGGGATTGGAGAGTAGAGGATCATCGGGGTACGTAGCCAGGTTCAGGATAGGAGAGTATCGGATCGTTGGAGTACTTAGCCGAGGTCAGGACTGGAGACAGGAGAATGGTCGTTCGTAGCCGGATCAGGAGAGGAGAGTTGCGGAATCCAAGAGACAAGCAAGGTCAGGCAACAAGGGGTCAAACAGCAAGGCAAGGCAAGGTCACAGGAACTGGAATGCAGCAAAGCACGGCGTCACACTAGACTATGCTCAGCAACAAACGCAGCATCAAGGTTTATAAAAATAGGGCCACCAATAGCCAGCCAGGGCAAACCAGGAAGTATGCACCGATAGACTGCTTGTGCTCACAGGTGTGCCCTATGATGCAGCCTAATTGAGGATGGGGGTGGAACTGCACGCGTGTCGACCTGCGCGCGTCAGAGGGTGGAGCCTGGAGCGTGCGGCCCTCCCACGCCGGTTCTGGATGTCCTTAGAGCAAGAGGGGGCAGGAACAATCGTGTGCCGACCCGCGCGTGTCACGAAGGTCAGGGGGCGGAGCCCGAAGTGCGCATCACTCCCACGCCGGTCCTGTCCATCACCAGAGTGGGGGCGGGGCTTGGAACGCGCATCACGGGGAGGCTGCATGAACGCACCCATCATGCATCAGAGCGGGGGTCGGAGACAGAATCTGCGGACAGGGAATCAGGCCGCGTAAGATGCACGCGCGTGCGTTTCAGGGCCAAGAGACCGCGCATCCTGAGTGTCTGTCACGGAAGGTTTGTTGAGGTGAGGAGACGTTCTGCGACTGCTAGGATGGCGAAACCTCACAGACACTCAACTTAATGGACAAGGTAAGAACATGCCTTTTGTTTAGGGAGTAGAGTGTTTCATGAGGCTGTGATTGTGATGAGGAGGGGGTACCCAGGCCAATAATAAAGAAATTATGCCCGACTGGGTGCCCCTTGGCCATGTTGGGGAATTGTAAAGTGCCATCTCTGTAACCCTATGATGGCAGAAACATTGTAAATGTAATGAAAATATATTTGTATGTGTATGTAAAAAGCTGGCACTTTACAATTCCCCAATATGGCTCAGGGGCACCCAGCCGGGCATAATACATTTATTATTGGCCTGAGTTCCCCCTCACCATCACAGTGATGTCTCTTTGAAGTCTTGGCTGGGTGACGGAATTCTGATAATGAGTGGGTTATTGTAAGAATCAATTAATAAAAGTCCTGTGTGGAAAAGTAAAAGTCCTCTGTGGAAAGAGATTTAAAAAATAAAATAACAGAAGTTGTCAGATTTAATTTTGACTTAATGGAATTTGATCCCAGAACTGAGAAAGAGAATGAGATTGATGAAAGCGATGAGGAAGGCATCAGACATTAAAAGTTCTAAATTTTCTAGCAACATGTCAGATTTAATTTCCCAAATATCAGGACATATTGTCTCAGGGACAAGGCGAGGTAAAAGATTGAGGGGGAAGAATTTTGCCTCCAGAAAATTAAAATTGAATGATATGCCTTTAAGGACTCATCCTAATACTGACAAAAATGAAACCGTTCTTCCATTGAGAGAGGTAGGTGCAGTTGCTTAAGATGGAGCTTAAGATGGAGCACCAAGAGTTATTCATGCTTCTTGGACACCATCTGAGTTGATGTTGTTAAGGCAGCAGTTCCCAAAACTTTCTGAGGATCATGTGGGTTTTAATGAGGTTTTGGATGGTATCATGGTAGCATACAATCCGACTGTGGGAGATGTAAGATATTTGTTTCGAGTACTTATGACATCTACTGACCGAACTAAATTTATCACTACCTTTAATGCTAGACAGATAGAAATAGGGGCACAAGCAGGTGGTAAGCATCCATGGGATACTGTAGAAGAAACAAGAGTGTTAGGGGATTTGGGAACATGGTATGCTAATGTTAAAAATGTCATTATTGGGGCATTTACATGAACAATTGACTGGACAAAAATAACACAACAAAACAAAATAAGGAAGAAACAGTAAGTGAATTTGCTGATATATTATTGAAAATGATTAAGGGGTATGGAAGAATTGAAGGAGTAGAAACAAACGCAAGACTGCTAATAGTGGATGCTTTTATGAAAGGTTTATGAAATAGGAATGCAAGTACAGACTATATGTGACTGTTGCAGAACACATGCAACGCTGTAAGGAAGCAAAGGAAATAAATCAGGAAGACAAGTTAGCAAAGGAAAGTGTTAAATTAGTACAAGCGAAGACAATGTTTAATTCACAAGATACAGTTGCTGAAGGATCTGTGTTGTATTCTCAGAATAGATTCAATAATAGGGACCAAGTAAGAAGACGGAAATGTTATAACTGTAAAAAATCAGGACACTTTGCCAGAAATTGCATAGCTCCTAGGAGAGATAGCCAGAGAAATAACCAGAATGACCGTTATCAGAACAATGGTGACACAGAGAGAGAAATACTTTTGAAATAGGACTCTTTAGTTTTGTTACAGGCGTTGGCTGGATAAAGGCATAAAATAAATAAATTGAAATTATAATTTGTCAATCCAAAATGATAAAATACACAACCCAAATTCCTAATGCCAGATTAACCAAGTATGAGTGCATACTGACTGACACTGACAATGTCGCAGTCCATCGGCGCCCCTCATTATTCTCAACCTGAGTGAATCCTATCTGTGTGTAAATTTTGTGGGAGAGTTAAATAATGGGAACGCCGGGTTATTATACAGTATGTATACAAAATTACCATCCAGAAACTTGCAAGGTCGTACGAAAATGGAATACCATTAATTGCTCGCGATGAAATGTAATTTTAAAAGGTATACACACCCATCAGAACACAAACTAATCAACACTGGGCAAAGGAGAGTTTGGGTGTCCGTGGAGAGAGGATAAAGAAAGGGTGAAATCGGGAAGATCCTTTGATCTTTACCATTTTTGTAATCAGCCGGTCACTGGAAAAATAAGGATATTGATTGTTCTGGTCAGGCCATTTGTTTCCTTAAACAGAATGACATTCTTTCCCCCTCAATTTCCACAGACAGAACCAGGTGAACATGTTACACAGGAATAACGGGCAGAACACATTCCAGACATGAAAATTAAATAGAAGCTCAGTAGCTTCAAATTACGTTTTAAAAACTGGTTTATTATAATATGGGAAAAGAGAAGGACATTTTTAAAAACTTAGTTTGCAGGATCAATCTGTTTTGTTTTCTTATTTATTAGAATAGGTAAGAAATATATGTTTTCTTGTTATTTTTTGAAAGTAGGTTAGTTTTATGCACCGAATGGAGCAACAGGTTCTGAAATTATTTTATTAATGAAATAGAATAAAACTGTAATACATAGCTCACCACAAACCAGATGCTACCCAGAGGTTGAGGTAGGGAATTGTATGTAACTCCAACCCACAACCGCAAGGGCGCGTCTAGAGTGTAGAGTGGTCTTGCAAGCCGGGTCAGAGGTACAGAGATTAGATTGATCGTTATACTTGCCGGGTCTGGATGGGAGAGTAGCGGATCGTAGGAGGTACTTAGCCGTGGTCAGGATTGGAGAGTAGAGCATGGTCGTTGTGAGGGTAGCCGTGGTCAGTATTGGAGAGGTAAGGATGGTCGTACGTAAGCCGGGTCAGGAGAGGAGAAGTGCGGAGTCCAAATACGAAGCAGGGTTAAGCAACAGCAGGCTCTAGGCAAACAAGGAACTAGGCACGAATTGCAGCAAGGCACGGCGTCACAAAATAAGGTTATGCCCAGCAATGAGAGAATGAGCAGTCAAGGTATTTAAGGAACCCTCCTCCAATGGGAAGGCAGCATGAAACCAGGATGTACAGTAATTGTTGATAGGCTGCTGGGTAGTGCAGGTGCGCCCCATTGTGCAGCCTGATTATGGTGTGTGTGTGTGGAGCACCACGCGGGCCATTTGCGCACCGCGTGTCACCGACGTCATAGCGGGGACGGAGTCCGGCGACAGAACCAGTGGAGGGGAAAACCGTGCGCCACGTGTCACGACATCAGAGCGGGGACGAAGTCTGGAGGCGGGCCCTGAGGGAAGGTCAACAGATTGTGTGCCGTCCGCGCACCACGGGTCACCGACACCAGAGCGGGGGCGGAGTCTGGAGGCGGAACCTGTGGAAGTGTGAACAGATCGCGCGCATAGAAGGGCTGCCGTAATGTCGCACATCCTGAGCGTCAGAGGTTGAAGGGAAGGTAGGAGAAGATGAGGTTAAGACGCCAGGATGGCGAATCTTCACAGTACCCCCCCAACCCCCTCTAGGAGCAACCTCCAGGCGACTCTATGAAGGTTTGTCAGGAAACTTCAAATGGAGCAACCGAACTAGCCTGGCCGCATGGACCCGGTGACTCAGAATCTAAGATCTCTCCTCTGGTCCGAATCCCTTCCAGTGGACCAAGTAGTGTAAAGAGCCTCTTGATATTTTGGAATCCAGAATGGACTGTATTTTGTATTCAGGTTGTCCTTGCAAGAGGGTGTAGGTGGGACTGGAACTGAATGAGCATTTTGGATGACTGGCTTCAATAACGAGACATGGAGAACGGACGGAATCCTCATGGAAGATAGTAGAGACAACCGGTAAGCGACCGGGTTAATCTTTTCAGAAACAGAAAATGCGCCAAGAAATCTAGGCGCAAATTTCATGGAGGGAACCTTAATCTAATATTTCTGGATGAAAGCCAGACCGTGTCGCCGGGTTTGAATTCTTGAGCTGGTCTGCGGTGGCAATCTGCCTGGATCTTCTGCCAGTTGGTGGCTGATTTGATATTTACTTGGATCCTTTACCAAAGGTTTTGTAGTTCCTTGATCTTGTCATCTGCCGTCGGGACCCCCCGAAGTTGGCAAGGAGAGAGGAAGAGTAAAAGGATGGAATCCGTAGTTGACGAAGAAGGGGGATTCCATGGTTGATTCACTTTGCAGATTGCTGTGTGCAAACTCCGCCCAGGGCAGGAGCTTGGACCAATCATCCTGGGTGTCTGACACAAAGCAGCAGATGTATTGCTGTAGAGACTAATTGATCCTCTCGGTCTGACCGTTAGTTTGGGGGTGATACCCCGAAGAAAAGTGTAGGGAGATACTCAATTGAAGACAAAAGTAGCACCAGAACTTCAACACAAATTGAGATCCTCTGTCCTATACTATGACCAACGGTACCCTGTGAAGGCGAAAGATCTCTTTGATAAATATATCCGCAAGTTTGGAAGAGTTAGGAAGACCTTTGAGAGGTATAAAATGAGATTGTTTTGAAAATCGATCCACTACCACAAGGATCGTGTTCATGCCCTTAGATATAGGCAGCTCCACGACAAAATCCATGGACAAGTGTGTCCACGGACGATCAGGAACTGGCAAGGGCTGCAGAAGACCAGGGGGAAGATTCCTTGGAGTTTTAGTCCTGGCACAAGTTGGGCACACAACTACAAAATCTTTGTCCTTTTGCATCTCGGGCCACCAGAAAGTTCGAGAAATTAGATCGATAGTTCTTTTGGTCCCGGTATGTCCTGCTGATCTGGATGAATGGCCCCATTCAAGAACCTTTCTAAGATGTGGGGAAGAGGTGAATAGGCGACCCTCGAGAACCATAAGACTGGTGGGAATGTGGTCCTGTTGAAGTACAATGTCCTTAAGAGTGTTAAAGGTATTAGCAGAGAGAATGAATTTGGATGGAAGAATAGATTTTAGCTGGTCCTCAGATTTGTCGTCCAGAGAGAATTGACGGGAAAGGGTGTCTGCCTTGACGTTTTTGGGTCCTGGGAGATAGGAAATTATGAAGTTAAATCTTGAAAAGAAGAGTGACCATCTGGCTTGACGGGCTCCCAGGCGACGTGTTCCCTCAATGTACAACAAATTCTTGTGGTCCGTAAGAATTGTTATAGGCACTTCAGTTCCCTCTAGAAGGTGTCTCCATTCCTCTAAGGTAAATTTCATGGCCAGGAGCTCTCGATTACCAATATCATAGTTGCGTTCTGCTGAAGAAATTTTTTTGGAGAAAAAAGCACAGGGGTGCAACCTGGCGTGAGGAGTCTTCCTCTGAGAAAGAACAGCGCCTACACCGACATCGGATGCATCCACCACGAGGGTAAAGGGGAGCTTGGGATCAGGATGGACAAGAACCGGGGCGAATACAAACGTTTTTTTAAGAGATCAAAAGATTTGGCTGCGGCAGAGGACCAAACCACGGGATCAGCACCTTTTTTAGTAAGAGCCGTCAGAGGAGCTACTACAGAAGAAAAATTCTGAATAAATATGCGATAATAATTGGAAAACCCAGGAAGCGTTGGACAGCCTTGAGGGTAGTGGGTTGAGGCCAATCCAAGACTGCTTTGACTTTGGCAGGATCCAACGTGAGGCCACTATCCGAGATGATGTATCCTAAGAAAACTGTAGAAGATTGATGAAAGTGGCACTTTTCAAGTTTAGCACATAATTGATTCTCTCGTAGACGGAGTACTTGTTTGACGTGTTCTACATGTTCCTGCATAGATTTAGAAAAGATCAGGATATCGTCCAAATAAACGGTTACAAAAGAGTTAAGAAGATCCCTAAATATTTCATTGACAAAGTCTTGTAACACGGCTGGGGCATTACAAAGGCCGAAAGACATGACCATGTACTCGTAGTGTCGATCTCTGGTATTGAATGCAGTTTTCCACTCGTCGCCTTGACGAATTCTAATAATGTTGTAAGCACCATGTAGATCCAGCTTGGAATAGATTCTAGCTCTTTGAAGGCGATCAAACAGTTGGGAGATGAGAGGAAGAGGATAGCGATTTTTAATAGTAATTTTGTTGAGTCCCCAATAGTCAATGCAAGGCCGCAAGGTCCAATCTTTTTTCTTTACGAAGAAAAACCCGGCTCAAGCGGGAGATGTGGATTTGCGGATAAACCCCCTGTGAAGGTTCTAGGCAATATATTCTTTCATGGCTTTAGTTTCAGGCATAGATAATGGATAGGAAGCTCCTCTAGGCGGTGTGGTACCAGGAAGCAATACGATAGGACAATCGTAGGAGCGATGTGGAGGAACTATTTCAGACTTGACTTTGTCGAAGACATCCTTGAAGTCGGTATATTCCTCCGGCAATAGTACCCTTACTTTGTCCTCAGATATGGTAGTAGCGCATACACTACTTTGAACCTCAAGACAATTTTGAATGCAGTATGGACTCCACTGGATAGGTTCCTTGTTCCGCCAATCAATCCGAGGGTTATGGACCTGTAACCAGGTTAGTCCCAGAATCACTGCTATGGAAGGAGAGTGAATGGCGTTCAAAGAAATGTCCTCCAAGTGATTATCTGCTGATCTCAGCTGAAGGATCTGAGTCTCCAAGAAATGAACGCAGGCTGAAGCTGTCTCCCATCAATAGCCTCTAAGTCAATGGGATTCTTCTTTCTCACAAGAGGGATATTATGGTTCTCTGAAAAGCTCTGATCAATAAAGTTGCCACCGGATCCAGAATCAAGAAAGGCCAATGTGGAGACAGAGAATCTCGGGGAACGGAGACCACGGAATGTTGGGGAGGATGTGTGCCGCGCGTCACTGCTGCCGGAGGGAAAGTATACCCTGGACCTGGGGACCGCGGAGACCAAAGGAGACCGCGCACTGCTCAAGCGCCGTGTATGAGAACCGCCGCTGGGATGCCCTCTAGGATCGCTTCTGGAAGCTGATAGACAGGTGAGGGTTAAGGGGACAAAAATGCTGGAATGGCGAATCCTCACATGCTATTTGTGGTAGAACACTTACACATCTGCCGCTGAAAGTCCCGCTCTCTGCTCCAGCTTAGTTACGGCTCTGGATCGCAAAGCAAATTCACACTTTCCGCATTGCAGAGATCCCTGATTTGTCTTTGGGTGTCTCCGGTGCAGCTTAGTCATTTTACACAATAGGCTCAGGATCAACCTCTCGTGTACTGATTGGGTCCCTTTTTTCTATCTTCCCCTCTGACATAGGAAAGCATGGTAGAGGGGCTGGCAATCAATCAGAGCGTGGATTCAGCTCACAGAGCAATCAGGAAGCGAAGGCTTGCCTCCATGAACCAATCAGGAAGTGAGGGCTCGCTGCCATGAACCAATTAGGGCTGGGTTTGGGTTTTCAGAGTTAAAGGGCTTTGTGGAGGATACTTCAAACTGGCCAATGAGCATAGATTCTACCAGGGAGACTCAGCAACTGCTTCCCCCATCCGACAAGATATATCCCACTAGGCGGGCACCGCTCTGGCTGGGGAGGCAGAAAATTGCTCCGGTCTTTTGGGCGGATGGCCGCCCTCGGCCCAATCTCTGCCGCATGAAAACCATTGCCTTTGTCCCCTGCACCTCACCTCCCTGTCAAGTCCCAACAGCAGCCATTTTCTCTGGACATGCGGGCAGCACAAGCGGTTTCTCAGCCCTGCATGTCCAGAGACTCACAGTACAGGTTATGCAGTGGCTATACACTACATTAAAACCAAGTAGCCCCGGAGTCTGGTTTTCACATGACCCCAGGGAAGGATGGCAGGGGCCAGGCTTAACCTTTGTTATACAGGTCTCTTGGCCCCTTTCTGTCACAATTGTTATAAAAATAAAACATTATTAAACAAAACTCTAAATAGTAGATAATTAAATCTACATTCCATCTCGATAAAGGTCCAAACGGCGTCCAAAAACGTCAACTATTATAAGAAATCCTTTAACTTAACGGCCACCGGGTTGATCAGCTTGGTGATTAGGTACAGTCCAATATACTTAGGGCCAAGCTTGGCTACAGGTGCCCTGTGCTGGATATTCTTAGTTGAGAGCAATCACCTTCTTGGAATGCTGGTGATGGTCAAGGCCGCTTATCTGCGTGGAGATTTGGCTAAAGGACACTCTTAAATGACTTGGCCTGGATCATCTTCCTGAGATCTTGCAGTAACAGGAACTTGAGATCCACTGCAGGGACTCCCGACGGTACAGCTGAGGCTGGGAGGACATTAGGGTGGTAACCATATATGCAGAAAATGTGTGATTCCTGGGTTGAATCCTTCCACAATGAGTTGTGGACAAACTCAGCCCAGGGAAGCCGGTTACCCAGTCATCCTGACGGTCTGAGACAACATTTTGGAGGTACTGCTCCAGGGGTTGATTAGTCCTTTCCATGAGGCCATTGGATTGAGTGTGATAGGCTGAGGAAAAGCCCTCCAAAACTTGGAGATTAACTGAGATCCTTGGGGCCTCATGCTATAAGCAGCAATAAGCCACTTATCACCATCTTATCGCCAACTTATTGACAGCTTAATCGCCAAAAAAGCATACTGCCATGCAGTAAGCCACGATAAGCTGACGATAAGACCAAAATCGCCGTTTTTGTTTGCTGATAAAAAAAAAAATCGCCAGACGCATGGCGATAAGCCACGTTTTGGCACTGATCGGCAATTTTTCAAACACACTAAATTCTAGTAGCCCTGATTAGCTTATCGAGGCTGATCGCCGCTCTAGAATTGAGAATTCCTCTCCAAATCACCTCGTCACAAAAAGTTGGCAAGAATGTGGGCAGAAGCAGCTGAGAAGTGGCGAGACGGCACTTAGAAAAAAAATGCATTTTTCCTGCATCCGATTGATCCCGGAACACTCCGGAACTGATACCCATTAATATCAGCACCGGAGACCCCCGGCATGAATCAGATGAATGAAAAATACATTTACAGGCAACTTCATTATAGTTCCCACAATCTGATTGGCTGAAGTTCCATGTGACGGCAGCCATGTTACTCCAAATCATAAAAAGATCGTCTATGAAGCGACGATAAACTTGAATGTGATGTCTGTAAGGGTTTCTATCTCCAAACACTTAGGATGCCTCCCACCAACCCATAAAAATGTTGGCATAGGAGGGTGCAAAGCACGTACCCATGGCAGTCCCACGTGTTTGGAGATAGAAACCCCCGGAAAAAAGAAAATAATTATGTGTTAGAAGAAAATGAATGGCATCCAATAAAAGGGGATATGTGCCGGTGAAAAAGATGAGTCGTATTCAAGAAAATATCTAATGGCTCTAAGAACGTCTGTGTGGGAAATAATGGTATAGAGAGAGGATACATCAATGATAACCCAAAGAAAATTGGGAAGCCAAAGAAAATCCTGAAATAAAGGGAGTACATATGAAGTGTCAAATAAATGTGAAGTAAGTGTAGTGACAATGGGTTGTAAATAGTGATCTATGTAGATTGATAAGTGCTCACCCAGTGACCCAATGCTAGAAACAATAGGGCGCCCCAGTGGTGAGTGAAGGGACTTGTAAATTTTGGGAAGATGGTGAAAGATAGGAATAGTGGGGTATGAACATGTAGATAATCAAACTCCTTCATGGACAAAACTTGTAGTTCTTTACCTTCATCTAGTAAGTCATAAAGTTGATCCAAAAATTGTTTTGTGGGGTCAGAATCAAGTGCAATGTAGGAAAGCTGGTCACTTAATTGTCTAGATGCTTCTGCATAGTAAAAGGTTCGATCCAACACAACGACTGCGCCGCATTTGTCAGCGTTTTTCACGACTTCTGTCATTATCTTTTAAAGAAACAATGGCGTCACGTAGTTGGGGACGCATATTATCAGAATATTTTTTATTTGTTGTGTGCTGGATGCCCTTAGATCAGGGGTGGGGAACCTTTTTTCTGCCAAGGGTCATTTGGATATTTATAACATCATTCGCGGGCCATACAAAATTATCAATTTAAAAATTAACCTGCTATATTTGGTCAAACATTTAATTAACTCAGCCCTAATGTGATGGCTGGAACTGCTTCTCTTTGGTGAGGCATGTGATGTTAGCTGGTATTGATGATGTTGCTACTCGCAACTGGTTATCCCGGTTTGGGTGGGTGACTGACTGACTGACACTTGTGTGGGTGACTGACTGACACTTGGGTGACTGACTGACACTTGGTAACTGACTGACTGACACTTGGGTGGGTGACTGACTGACTGACACTTGGGTGGGTGACTGACTGACACTTGGGTGGGTGACTGACTGACACTTGGGTGGGTGACTGACTGACACTTGGTTGGGTGACTAACTGACTGACACTTGGGTGGGTGACTGACTGACTGACACTTGGGTGGGTGACTGACTGACACTTGGGTGACTGACTGACACTTGGGTGACTGACTGACACTTGGTGACTGATTAACTGACACTTGGGTGGGTGACTGATTGACTGACACTTGATAGTAGTGAAAGAGCAGAGCACTGCCAAAAGGAAAAATAAAGAGGGCCTGATGCAAAAAATGAGTTATTTATTAGGCATAATAGCCAAAAAAGGACAGACACACTAAATTTAAAAACTCTGACGCGTTTCCCGCCGTGGAGGCGCTTTATCAAAGAGTACTACTGCTCCATGGGAGTCGGATTATATAATGGTCAGAGGCTGATGCACGCCCACAATAGGGTCAATGTTAAATGGTATAAGCTGAAGGGTATGAGTAATCAATTGAATCCTCCGCCCTGCAAAATCTACACCTAGAAGAGCGTCCAGAGCCTCTGAGCATCACACAAGTCCAATGGAGCTTAACAATGAACAACAATTAACATATTAACCAGTCATCAAAGTGGAAGACTAATATCCCAAAAAAACAATACCATATAACATTTAGTCAAGGAAAAATAAGTATGTCTAATGACAATGAAAACTATATATAAGTTTATACTATTGTGTAAAATATGTATATGTAAAAAATTAATGATTTTATCCCTTAATGTTTAAATGTGGTCTAATGTGAATGTGATATAATATGTGATTGAAAAACTAAAAATAGTTGAGAATAAGTGAATATAAATGTGCAGATAACCAATAAGTATATGATAAAAATAATATTAGTCTTGCCAATAAATGTGTAAAATAAATGCAATAAAAACAAGAAAAAAGTGTAATAAAAAACCCCAATTAAAATATAATATATTATATGATAGTCACCAATGTATATGCAATGCATTTATTTTACACATTTATTGGCAAGACTAATATTATTTTTATCATATACTTATTGGTTATCTGCACATTTATATTCACTTATTCTCAACTATTTTTAGTTTTTCAATCACATATTATATCACATTCACATTAGACCACATTTAAACATTAAGGGATAAAATCATTAATTTTTTACATATACATATTTTACACTATAGTATAAACTTATATATAGTTTTCATTGTCATTAGACATACTTATTTTTCCTTGACTAAATGTTATATGGTATTGTTTTTTTGGGATATTAGTCTTCCACTTTGATGACTGGTTAATATGTTAATTGTTGTTCATTGTTAAGCTCCATTGGACTTGTGTGATGCTCAGAGGCTCTGGACGCTCTTCTAGGTGTAGATTTTGCAGGGCGGAGGATTCAATTGATTACTCATACCCTTCAGCTTATACCATTTAACATTGACCCTATTGTGGGCGTGCATCAGCCTCTGACCATTATATAATCTGACTCCCATGGAGCAGTAGTACTCTTTGATAAAGCACCTCCACGGCGGGAAACGCGTCAGAGTTTTTAAATTTAGTGTGTCTGTCCTTTTTTGGCTATTATGCCTAATAAATAACTCATTTTTTGCATCAGGCCCTCTTTATTTTTCCTTTTGGCAGTGCTCTGCTCTTTCACTACTATTTTTTGACTTCATTCCAGCATTGCAGCACGCACCGGCACTTCACACACGGAGCAGCTGTTCCACCTGAGAGGATTTCCTCCCCTAGCTGCGTAGTGTTTTGGACATAGCCAGTGTGCAGCCGATAACCCCTTCCCTCACCTGCTCCGGGATATTCCAGCATTGACGGACCCAGCTTGGAGGATTTGAGTGTGTCGTCCTCCCCACTAACAGCCGCCACTTACCCCCCTGCAGCGACGGACCGGTTCAACAGGAGATTCCCAGCAGGCACCCGGATAGACGGCCAGAGACTCTGCTTACAGGGCTCCATTACACCTGTCAGTCTCTTTCACCGGGTCTGCCGCACGTTCAGCCGAGGAGGTTATTACCAGCATTCATCTCCTCCGGGGGGGGTGTGCTCCATCTGCGTGGGGACATCGCTTCCAACGGCTCCAAACAGGTGAGGTGGGGGTATTCAGGCCCGCACACACCATCGGCATACCAATTAGGACACTCATACCGTTTATTCATTCATTATTTGGTTTCTATTAAGTACTTATTTTTTATGGACTGCCTGGCATATTTGTAGCACCACCAGAGGGTTATCCCCATTTTTCTCACATTGACTGACACTTGGGTGGGTGAGTGACGGACACTTGGGTGGGTGACTGACTGACATTTGGGTGGGTGACTGACTGGCACTTGGGTGGGTGACTGACTGACACTTGGGTGGGTGACTGACTGACATTTGGGTGGGTGACTGACTGGCACTTGGGTGGGTGACTGACTGACACTTGGGTGGGTGACTGACTGACACTTGGTGACTGACTGACTGACGAGTGGGTGGATGACTATGAATGACTGTGGGTTGGTGTCTGTATACACACACACACACACACACACACACACGCACACACACACACACACACACACACACACACACACCGGAGTAGGGGTGGGGGAAATCACACACTCTCTCAGATCCTCTCACTCATACGCTCACTCTCTCACTCACTTTCGGACACTCTAAACAAGAATGACAATCAGCTGCAAGAAGTGGCAATTTGAGATGCATGAGGGACGGTCTGACAGCTTAGATCACACTGAGACATTTTATGGGGCACAGATCATTGGGGGGGGGGCTGTCTGCAAAAGTTAATCACACAACATGTATTGAAGTCAAGGAGACCAATGATGCAGGGATTAGGCATCATGCCTGGTGGTGTCCCAGGGCCCTGCTGCCCTTCCCCTGTCAGGGCCCTGCACAGCTCCCTCTCATCTTACACTGCGGAGCAGGTTCCCTCCTCCGCAGCTGCTGCCCGGTGTGGGGAGGAGGAGGAGAGACGGTAGTGAGGTGTCTCTCCCTCCTCAGACTCATTCTTCTATCCCCCAAGCCTCTTATACCCCCCCATCCCCCAAGCCCCACTCCTCTTATACCCTCTCCCCCCCCCGGAGCGCTGCTTACCCACACCGCCCTGGTGATACTCAGGTCCTTCATCACCTCAGGCTGCTGCTGCTGCTCTGGACTTGGACGTGCGCCAGGGGGGGGGGGGGGGAAATCCGAGCAGGGGGGATAAGAACAGGGGGGGGGGAAATCGGAGCAAAGGAGGCATGGAGCAGACTTACCACTTGCTTAGGGTGACCAGATTTTAAAAACGAAAATCCGGGACACATTAAAAAATTATTTATAAAACAAATTACATCACGTGATACACCCCGTTGCCATGACAACGAGACACTGACGTCAGGCGGTGACATGTTGCCATGACAATGTGGCATCACGTGATGCCTCGGCGCCATAATACGTCCCATTGTCATGTCAACTTGATGCCGCGTGATATCATGGAGCGTCTCGTTGTTATGGCAATGGGCATTACGTGACATTGCGCAGCCATGTTGATGAAATTTGGAGGGGAGGATACAGCCACACACAGACAGTGACACACAAACACAGTGACACAGTGACCGTGACACAGACAGTGACACACACACAGAGACACACAGAGAGACAGTGACATACACACACAGTGAAAGTGAGACACACACACAGAGACAGTGAGACACACACACACAGAGAGACAGTGAGACACACAGAGACAGTGAGACACACAGACAGTGAGACACACACACAGTGACACACACACAGAAAGACAGTGACAGACAGACAGACAGACACACACACACACACACACACACACAGTGACAGTGCCGGACACACACAGTGACAGTGAAACACACACACACACACACACACACACAGTGACAGTGCCGGACACACACAGTGACAGAGACGGACACACACACACACACACACACACACACACACACACACACACTGACATTGACACACACACACACAGTGACACAGTGACAGAGACAGACACACAGTGACACACACACACACACACACACACACACACACACACACACACACACACACACACACACACAATAAGCTCACCTCTGCAAACACACACAAAAATAAGGCCCCTCCCCCTTGCGGTTGGTAAGGTGCCTGGGAGGGGGTATAAGGGGGCATGTGGGTTACCAGGGGCCCATGGATGGGATGCTGGAGCAGCATAGGTAGCCATTGCAGATGAGACTGGCAGGCCCACGGAGCCTAAAGGGAGGGACAGAGGGGCGGAGCCTAAGGAGGCCGGCATTACTGGAGGAGAGAAGGGAGGGGGGCAGTGCTGAGGGAAGGGGAGGCCCGGCATTACTGGAGGAGAGAAGGGAGGGGGGCAGTGCTGAGGGAAGGGGAGGCCCGGCATTACTGGAGGAGAGAAGGGAGGGGGGCAGTGCTGAGGGAAGGGGAGGCCTGACATTACTGGAGGAGAGAAGGGAGGGGAGCAGTGCTGAGGGAAGGGGAGGCCCGGCATTACTGGAGGAGAGAAGGGAGGGGGGCAGTGCTGAGGGAAGGGGAGGCCCGGCATTACTGGAGGAGAGAAGGGAGGGGAGCAGTGCTGAGGGAAGGGGAGGCCCGGCATTACTGGAGAGAGAAGGGAGGGGGGCAGTGCTGAGGGAAGGGGAGGCCCGGCATTACTGGAGGAGAGAAGGGAGGGGAGCAGTGCTGAGGGAAGGGGAGGCACGGCATTACTGGAGGAGAGAAGGGAGGGGGGCAGGGCTGAGGGAAGGGGAGGCCCGGCATTACTGGAGGAGAGAAGGGAGGGGGGCAGTGCTGAGGGAAGGGGAGGCCCGGCATTACTGGAGGAGAGAAGGGAGGGGAGCAGTGCTGAGGGAAGGGGAGGCCCGGCATTACTGGAGAAGGGAGGGGAGCAGTGCTGAGGGAAGGGGAGGCCCGGCATTACTGGAGGAGAGAAGGGAGGGGGGCAGTGCTGAGGGAAGGGGAGGCCCGGCATTACTGGAGGAGAGAAGGGAAGGGGGCAGTGCTGAGGGAAGGGGAGGCCCGGCATTACTGGAGGAGAGAAGGGAGGGGAGCAGTGCTGAGGGAAGTGGACGCCCGGCTTGCACCCTACACTTTCTCCATGTAGGAAGAGGCGGGCCAAAAAAATATCTTGGCAGAGTGACAGCACGGGCAGCCAATCAGTAGAGGGAGAGGTTTTTTTTGTTGTTTTTTTTTTAACCTTTCTTGCAGGCTTGCTTCCCGGGGGCCGGACCAAATGATTTCCGGACGTTCCCCACCCCTGCCTTAGATGAAAACAGAAGATCTCTTTCCACTGTTTGTTGAAATAAATCAATAGCACTATTTGTCATTATTCCAGGACAACATTTCGATCTATTGTGCAGACCTGATGGCTTTCTCCCTAGAAAAGAGATAGATGGATCAATACATTCTGTGTGTTCTTCTGACAGATCTAACATATCTTGAAAAAAGAAATGATCACGAAATGTAAGATGTTCTCCAATATCAAAACTAGGTATAGTTTCTTTAGGGTAATCAGGCACTAAATGCAAAGAGTCCTGTGAAAAAGTGCCAGATTTCATAGATTTCCCCTTAAAGAATCGCCTTAATGATAGCTTCCGGATACATTTATATAAATCCACTGTAGTGGTGAACAGATTGAATTTTTATCTGGAACAAATGTCAAACCTAGATCAAGGACTTTGTATTCAGCTTGTGTAAGTAAATATTGTGAGATTTTGATGACATTGGTATTTTCATTTGTTAGTACCTCCTCTTCTTTGGGGTATTGTCTCCTGGATTTGGGTCTATTCCTTTTACTTCTTCGTTTTTTTGACGTCATATAACGCTTAATAATACCTTTTTAACCGGAGTATGATTTCCCAGAGGTATTCATCTCATCTGCTGAGGAACCTAGAGCGTCATATTCAGAAAAGGAGACACTGTGTGTAGTGTAATCATTATCAGTTGTGTCCGAATCAACCGATTTATCACTTAGTTTTGTATTGGATTTCTTGAGAATAGATTTAGCCTGTTTCTTTGGTGTCTGTTTCCTAGGGACGTTTTTAGCATTTTTTCTTTGTTGTTGTGGTTTATGCCAAATATAAATTTGCTTACGCTCATAATCGAGCTGATCACGTTCAAACTTGTTTTGTTTGGTTTGCATTATATTTTTCTCAAATTTGTTAATGTTACTGGCTAATTTGTCATCTATAGAATGGGAACAAGTCCCAACGGGGTGCTACAGAAACTCTTCTGTGGATGGTGTAGATTTATAATGTACTGTGTCAATCAAATTGTCAGGTAAGGACGGAAAATAATCATTCCTCCAAAGGTTAATGTCCCGTGGCACTATATACTGTGGTATATGTACGTTGATAATGTTCACACATGGAATATACACAGGGGATAAAGGAGGGGGGCTGGCAATCTTCCCTGGTAGCAATTGTGAGCGTACCTAGTAACTATATACTGGAATCCCTTTCCCTCCTTCTATGTAATCCTCCTGCTCCGTGTAACTAACAAAAATTCTCAGATACACACTGGCCACTTGGAATGAACAAAGAACCATAAATGATATGAGTCAAATACTCACTGGATCACCCTGCATCCGTCCTGCTTGGCGTGCGTCGCTCCCAAAGTAAGAAAAAGCTAACGAAGGAGTCTGGAACAAGCACTGCAAAGAATCCGGGCTGGAGGCAGGTTAAAAATGAGCTAATTTAGGCGCTTGCGCGACGGGAACGGAGATGGAGGTCTGAACTGAGAGCTCCGTAACCCGCCGGCAAGAATTATATAAATTTTGATCGCAAAACTCAATTTAGCCGCAGCAAATTAACAGCAAGCAATATCGGAATACCCACAGCATAAAATTCCATGGCGGCCACACGAAAAAAATCAAAACAGAAGGTAGATGTCCGCACTTACTTCGTGGGGGCTAAAAAACCTAGGGAAACAGACAGTATGGCGGCATCAGACTCTGACTCCGCACCGGAGATAGAGGTAGGGACGGATGACCCGACAGGCGCTATGAAGCGGGAGATAGCGCAGCTTCTCTCCGATTTGAAAACCTTTTTCAGAGGAGAGGCGGAACACCTGCGGAAAGACATTTTAAATATCGGAAACCGCACGAATGACCTCGAGGAAAAAATGGAGGAATCCACAAGAAGCCAAAAAGAGACAGACTCCAGGGTCACCATACTGGAACGGAAAGTGGCAGAATTGGAAGAACGCCACGAGGATAGCGAGAACCGTGACAGAAGGAACAACCTCAGGGTGAGGGGGATCCCTGAAGAGATACAAGACCCTGAAGCAATGCTAAATAGGTGGATGACTTCCATCATGCCAGGAAAGACAGAGGCAGAATTGGTCATGGACCGGTGCCACCGAGCACTGAGGGCACGTCCCTTGCCTAACAATCCCCCCCGGGATGTAATCCTACGTTTACACCACTTCACCACAAAAGCGGAAATCTGCAAAATCACCAGGGCCACCCCTACAGTGAAATTCGAGGGAGTAGAGATGGCCATTTATCAGGACATTTCCCCGATCACGTTATCCAGACGCCAGGCCCTCCAACCGGTCACCAGAATTTTACGAGACAAAAACGTAAAATACAGATGGGCCTTTCCCTTCGCCCTGATTGTGATGCAGCATGGACGGTCTCATGTCCTCAAACATATATCGGACGGCCAGGAGTTCCTGAAAAGACTGGACATACCGAACATGCTGCAGATCGAACCCCCAGTAGAACGCCCCCCAAGGCAGGCAGATTGGGAGAAGGTGGGCCCCCCGGCCGGCCATCGGCAGGATAAAGCGAGACCTTCAAGACCTGGCTGGAAAAGGAGTCCCCTGACTGTTTTCTAGTTTCTGCAGAACTAGGCGTTACTGTTATCACCCCGGTTGTTCCACAAATAAAGAGACTATCACCCTTACTATAAGCTGCCTGACGACTACGGGCTCCGGTGTTACCCTCTAGCCCCCCCCGATGGTTCGGGCCCAAGCGGTAAAGTCCCTGCTGAAACACACGGAAAATCTGGGGAAAAAAAGACTAAGGGAAGAGAGACTCCATATACTTACCAAAATGGCGTCCCAGCAAGATCCGCGGGAAGAGCTGAGGAAGAAGCGCCAATTCAGAATGGCGGATGCAGTTTGGGCGCGAAAGCTGGGAGCTCCGGGCAGCTCCACCCCCGAGACTCACCTCCTTCTTCAGCTGCGCGCAGGCGGTTATGCGCACTGGATCCGGCGGATGTCAGGAGGCGGCCCTTCGCTGAGCCCCGTCGCAGGGGAACTGACGTCAGAGACAGCGCCTACCAGGAAGAAGAGACAGCCGTCTGATGCGGCAGATCGAAGGAGGCAGATGAAAGACACGCCGAGCAGAGAGGGGGGTCTCAGCAAAGGGGTGCGCGCATTCCCCGGCTGAGGAGCAGAGGGGACACCTTAATGAGAATCATAGCATAGATAATACACAGTAGTCATGAATAGTCAGACAGCTACATAGGCTAAGATCAGGAGATAATCTCTAGTTAGTTAACCAATTATACAGTTGAGTTTGTATTTTAGAAGATTAAGGAATATTGTTATCATAAGGCAATGTTAACACTGCCGGCGGGGGGGGCTGGTGATTGCCTTTATCCCCACCCGTTGGCATGTGCCCCTGGGGCTGGTCTGCGGCCTTAAGCTGCAACCCGGTCAAAGTCCTGGGAACCCGTGATCTGGTACACATCCCAAAGTCCAGGACAGAAAAAGAAGAGTATCCAGAGTACTGGCGGATTTCCCAGGCAGCAAACCACAGGTCAGCTAGGACCAAGGTGGTTTCACCTGTACTTGTTACAGGATTATATGTTCCCTGTCATTTCCTTTTGTGTTTTCCCACCCCTTCCACAGGTACCCCACCAGGAGGCCGTACGACGACAAGAGGTCAGCAACACAGCAACTGGCAGTCGCAGAAAATCCAAGGCACGGGTAGGAGGCAAAAGCACCGCACCCACAGAGACTGACTACACACACAAGCATGGCTCTAAGGTTCCTATCACAAAATGTTAAGGGTTTCAATTCCCCCCAAAAACGCAGAATCGACTTTGCAGAATTCAAGCGTAGGAAAATTGATGTTCTGTTTCTTCAAGAGACGCATTATTGCTCTAATAAAAACCCAGGGTTTATAGACAAAAACTTTAGAAGGTTTTACCTCGCCTCAGCCAAAGAAAAGAAAAAAGGAGTTGCCATTTTACTCCATAACAAAGTCCCGTTTGAACTGGAAAAAATAAAACGTGATCCAGGAGGCAGATATATAATACTGGTGGGCCAGATACAACAATGTAGAATCACGCTGGCATGTATGTATGCCCCATGTGAACACGACCCTCAGTTCTTTGAGGGATTTTTTCTCAAACTCAAACAATGGGCTGTGGGCAATATAATACTGGCAGGGGACTTCAATAAGGTCCTGGACCCGTGAATAGATAGATCCCCGAGACAGGAAAAAACAAGACAAATAGGGGCAACAGCTCTTATAGAAGGGTTACGAAGAGGATGCCTGGTAGACATCTGGCGGGAACAACACCCGGGCGAGCGCACTTATACTTTTTACTCACACCCACACGACAGTTATAGTAGACTGGACCACTTTTTTGCATCGAGCAGAATGGTCCCACAAATTACCGAAACTCTAATCCATGACATCTCATGGTCGGACCATGCATCGATCGAGCTACGATGCACGCAAATTAGGCCAGTCAGCCCAGGGGCAAACTGGAAACTTAACGAATCCCTGATCAAGATCCCTGAATTAGCCCAGACAGTTAAAGATCCGATCAGGCAATTCTTTGTTACGAATACAGGCACAGTGGATTCCCATATAACACTGTGGGAGGCCCATAAGGCCACGATGAGAGGAACGCTGATTAGCCTAGCAGCAAGACAGAAAAAACAGAGGGAAATAAAATTGACACAGCTATATAAGAGGTTACATGAGCTCTCTATACTACATAGCCGATCAGGTAGAGGGGACATTCTTAAGGAGTTGAAGGATGTAAGGATAGAACTTAACCTCCTCCTCACATCCCAGGCTGAGAGAGACATGAGTTGGACTAAGAGGAAATTCTTTGAAAAAGCCAACAAACCGGATACCATGCTAGCTAACAGGATCAGGAATAGGCAACCGAGTTATAACATACAGGCCATTAAAACTAAATCGGGGGAGATGTCCTCCAACCCTAAACGTATAGTGGAAGAGTTTAGACTTTTTTATGAACAGCTCTATAATGGGGAGAAGGTAACACACAACCCTAAAACGAACAATTTATTACAGTCCTTCTTAAAGGAGGCATCCCTTCCTAGGCTGAACAGATTGGAGCGCGAGGCAATCCAGACTGATTTCACTCTGGAGGAACTGACCGCGGTCATTAAGAATCTGAAACCCTCTAAGGCCCCAGGACCCGACGGGTTCTCGAATTTATATTACAAAAAATTTGTCGGGGTTCTGGCAGCGCCCTTGCTCAAGTTATTTAACGGAGTTTTGGCGGGGGAGCCCTTTTCGGAACAGATGCTCCAGGCGTCGATATCTATAATTCATAAGAAGGACAAAGATCCCACAAACTGTCAAAGCTATAGGCCGATCTCCTTAATCAATTCGGATGTTAAGATATACTCCAAATTACTGGCCAATAGATTGAGCGGGATCCTGCCAAGGCTTATCCACCCGGACCAGGTTGGCTTTATTAGAGATAGACAAGCGGCCGACAACACTAGAAGGATAATCGATATAATTAACTACATCAATGCCAACGGGGTCCGCGGAATAGTGTTAAGTTTAGACGCAGAGAAGGCCTTCGACAGGATTGATTGGCCATACATGGAGTCCACGCTTGGAGCATTTGGGTTCGGAGGTAAAATCTTAGGGGCAATAAAAGCATTATATACAACTCCGACTGCCAGGGTGGTACACCAGGGTTTTCCATCAGAGTTGTTTAAAATTAAAAGCGGGACCAGACAGGGATGCCCGCTCTCGCCCCTGTTGTTCGCCTTATGCGTGGAACCGCTAGCGGCTCACATTCGCCGCAATCCCGATATTTCGGGAATACAAATCCACTCCCAAGAGCATAAAATAGCTCTATATGCAGATGACATCATTCTGTCTCTGACGAAACCGCTTACCTCGCTGCCTAATCTGTTTGCTCTACTGGAAAAATTCAGTAGCATCTCCGGTTTTAAAATAAATCAAGCCAAATCGGAGGCACTAAATCTAAACATCCCAAAGGAAACAGAGAAACTATTGGAAATTAACTTCCAGTTTAAATGGCAGTCCAAGGCCATAAAATATTTAGGGATCTATCTCACCAACCGTAGCTCCAATCTATATCAAGAGAACTATCCGAGATTATTAAGAGCCCTCACGAAGGAATTAAAGGACTGGTCCGAGTACGGTATATCCTGGATTGGCAGAATCTATTGTGTGAAAATGAACCTCCTCCCTAGGATACTGTACCTGTTCCAAACTCTTCCGATACCCGTAGTGCGATCGGACATTAAAGACCTGCAGAATGTAGTTACTAGATTCATTTGGAAAAACAAAACACCGCGGGTAAAAATGTCAATTATGCAAAGACCTAGGGAAACTGGAGGCTTAGCGGTTCCGAGTTTGATGGCATACTATAAAGCGGCACAACTATGCCAAATTACACAATGGCATGGTGATCCAGAGCAAAGGCGCTGGGTGGCACTGGAGCGGGAGGTATGCGCCCCGCTAGAGCTTAAGGACCTAATTTGGTACCCTAAATCTAGATTAAAAGATCTCAGAGATCCGCTGACCTCTGTGCTCAACTCGCTCTCGGTCTGGGATACGGCAAAAAATAATCACTCATTAACCTCAAAACATACCCTGATGACTCCCCTATACGGAAATCCAGACTTTGCTCCAGGGCTGATTGATAAGAACTTCATACGCTGGCAGAGATTGGGGTTGAGGAGATTAAAAGACCTGGAGGGGCGCGACCCGATTAAACCATTTAACCAAATTCAGTCAGAAACAGACCTACCCAACACTGAATTTCTTAGATACCTCCAGGTCCGGGCATTCTATACCAAACACCCAACTAGGCCGCCGCTAACCAATTTTGAGAAGCTCTGTGATCGGGGAACCGATACGCGGGGACTAATTTCTGCTCTTTACAGAGAGGTGGTCAGGGTAGACATTGACAGCTCACATAAAACCAGGTTCATGACACAATGGGAGACGGACTTGACAGGACCACTAGAAGACGATGACTAGACGGCAATCTTCAAGGCTGCGGCCAGTAGCTCGATATGTACGACATTGAAGGAGAACTCATATAAGGTACTGATGAGGTGGTATCTCACCCCAGTTAGATTGGCAAAATTTGTCGCGGGCGCTACCCCGCTCTGTCCCAGACAGTGCGGGGAACGGGGAGATCTGGTGCATATGCTGTGGTCTTGTCCACGACTCATCCCGGTCTGGACACAAATAAGAGATTGGCTACAGAGGATATTTTTAGGCCTCAAAATTCAGCTGGACCCATGGGTGTTCCTGCTGGGTAAGCCCACAGACGAGGTCTCTAGATCGGGCAACAAATTAATAGCACATTTTGCCACGGCAATGAGGTGCGAGACCGCAGCACTGTGGAACCAGAATGCAATTCCATCAATAGACAAAATTCGGAACAGAATTTGGTTCGCCTGCCAGATGGAGAAGTTGACAAGTCTGGTCAACGACACTGGTACAAATTTCCAAAAAGTCTGGTCGCTATGGTTGGCGCAGACAGATATCCCAGGGATGAGCAATGCCGCTGTCTGGCTTTAATAGCGACAGATGGGTTCTCCTTCGAGGTCGGAACAGAAAAGCAGGAAATATGACGCTAAAACTAAGCTTCAAAATAAAATAAGGCGATTTAAACGACCCTCCTCCTAAAATCAAGTCATGAGCAATACAAACACTGATCAATCCGAGTATACAGTGCCATGGAAAGACCAGCGAAGGAAGAGAACAAAGATACCTCCTCAGCGCTACCCTCCCTCCCCCCTCCCTCCACCCCTAGTACCCCTCCCCTCCCCATTTCCCCAACAATGTCGCGTCTACCCCTCCCATGTTTGTCTCGCTGTTGTTTGTCAAGCAAATTATTGAATGGTACAAATATGATACTTGTATGTAATATCTTGGAAAAACCAATAAAAGAAAGTTATAAAAAAAAAAAAAAATGAGCTAATTTATTCAGGCATCAAGCCTCAGGACATACAACAAAACCTGTAGGTTCCTCTGACGCGTTTCTTTCCGAAAGGCACTTTATCTTTGATAAGAAACTTGTCAGAGGAACCTACCGGTTTTGTTGTATGTCCTGAGGCTTGATGCCTGAATAAATTAGCTCTATTTTAACCCGCCTCCCGCCCGGATTCTTTGCAGTGCTTGTTCCAGCCTCCTTCGTTTGCTAATTTATCATCTAATTCCTTGAATTGATCCACGTCAATAAAGTCCTGCAATTTGGTTTGTAATTCTTTAACTTGTTTGAAAGCTAGATGTTTCTCTTTCATTCTGTGTTGTATGATTAAATCAATCAATTTGAAGGAACATTGGTCCAAGATCTGACTCCATTGTGCCTCAAATTCCCTGTCTTCAAATCCAAAGGTTGGTGCTTTAGTCATTCTCAACTCCCTTTTTTCCTGTTCATGCTGTCAACCAATCCTCTGCAGTGTTCTTACCTGGTATTTTAATTACCCAGTTATGTCACGTGGATCCTTTAAAAATGGCGGCGGTACCGGCACCCGATGCCCCATACCAGGGCCTGTAACTCGGGAAGCAGGGGGTCCCTGAGGCTGAAATCAAAGCGGTTCAGCTCAGGAGACCCCCTGCTCTTGCACATTATTAATAAAAATTACATTAAAGCAGCTTCATTACAATAGCAGATATCTGCTACGGTATGGTATTTAAAAACATTTTTTTATTTGTGTTTTAATACTAGTGTAGATGTGCAGGGGGTCTCCGGAGCAGACCCGCATTGATTTCAGGTCCGGGGACCCCCTGCTTCCCGAGATACAGGCCCCGTTATGGGGTGCCGGTATCTCCTATGCATTTGATTCCCACTGTCACATGACATGGGGCATTTAAATGCATAGGAGATCCCGGCACCCCATAACGGGGTCTGTATCTTGGGAAGCAGGGGGTCCCCGGACCTGAAATCAATGCGGTTCTGCTCCGGAGACCCTCTGCTCACCTATACTATTAATAAAATGTCAAAAAATGACGACGACATTTGCGCAGGGAGAGACAACTCTCTATCTCTCTGCAGCAGATAGAACCCACCGGGTGAGCTCCTTTCGGAGGGCAGATCCCATTGCCGCCGGCTACTCGCCATTTTTGCAAATGTTGCAATCAACAGTATTCAGGCCTTTCTGCATACCCTGATAGCAACGCTGCCAAAAATGGCGATTTAAAAACCCTGGTGATTTTTTTCTATCAGCCTTTACTGAATGACGCCCTTGGTTGGAGACTTTAGCCATAGAAACCCAATGCATGCAAAATATCTCCTATGGGAAGACCGGTTGACCACTACCAGTATGGTGGTCATTCCCTTAGATGGTGGCAATTACACTATGAAATCCATCACTAAGTGGGTCCAGGGGTGGTCAGGGAAAGGCAGGGATTGGGGAAGGCCAGAAGGAAGTGCTCTGGGTACCTTGGTTCTGCACGCAGAAAGTGCAAGCAGTCATGAACTGCTTAATATCCTTATTTATCTCAAGCCACCAGAAGGTGCGCTCTAGGAAGTTGGAAGTCTTCCTCTCACCTCGATGTCTCAAAATCTTTGAGCAGTGTCCCCAATGAAGAATCCTCATGATAGAGTAGAGGAAAAAAGAGCTTAGGGAGGCACACAAATGCTCACAGGGTTGTTGCGTGATAGAGGAGATGATGCGTGCCTGAGGGTTAATGGGTCATTTGTTAGTCTCCTCTTCTCCATCTGCCAGACATTGTGTAGAGAGAGCATCGGCCTTGATGTTCTTTGAACCTGGATGATAGGAAATGTGATGGGAGATGTTGTGCCCTCCAATAGATGTTGCCATTCCTCCAAGGCCATCTTGATTGCCAGAAGTTCTCTGTTCCAGATAATTCTTTTCAGCCTGATTTTTTTCCAAGAAAGCACACAGGGGTAACCTGCCATGGAATTCACTCTTTTGAGAAAGAACCTCATTAGACCCAAAGTCATAGGTGTCTACCTCTAGAATTAAAGCCTTTGAAGGATCTGGGTTAACCAAAATGGGTGCTGTGGAGAAGATTGTCTTTAGTGTCTGAAAGGCAGTGAGAGCCATTGAAAAGGATTTGCCCCCTTCGTGAGAGCCATGATGCGAGCAGTATCCTGAGAGAAGTTTCCAGATGAACCAGAGATAGTAATTCTCAAAGCCCTAGAATCTTTGAATGGGTTTTAGGGTGGTTGGAGTAGGCCATTCAAGGACAGGAGATACTTTGCAGGATTCATTTCCAAGCCGTCAGAGGAAATAATTTACCCCAGAAGAAAATCTTCAATTGATCAGAGGTACTTTTGTAACTTGGCAAATTTATGATGGAATACTTTGTGATTGAAGGACTGAAATACCACCGTGGCATTACATAAGTCGGCGGGCTTGACTAGGTACTCCTAGTGCCCATCCCTGGTGTTGAAGTCCATCTTCCATTTGTCACCCTCCTATATATATGAATTGGGTTGTAGGCTCCGCGGAGGTCAAGCTTCATGAACAGTGTAGCTCTTCTAAGTCGATCAAACAATTTGTGAATCAGGGGAAGATTATACCATATTTTGAGGGTGATTTTTATCACAAGAACCATTAGTAGCGCCTCAAGGCTAGTTGAAAGAGTTTGCAGAAACGTGGCGATCATAGTCAATTGCTGGTCCTGAAGAGACATACGCTTCTCTTGATCTCCCAGTAAACAGCCTTGATATGAAATGGTGCCCCTTACCTCAGCGAGGTCCACAGGACTTGGGGCTGACTCATGATTAAAGAGAATATCCAAGTCACAAGCCATGGTTGGGATCACGGTTCCAAGATCAGTGCAGGGTACAGCAGCGTAGTCGGGGTTTCAAGGTCAGGGCAGGAGAGAGGCAAACAGAGTCCAAGTACAGGCAGGGGTTCAGCAAATGTTCAGGACAGGCAAATCAGAAGAAGGATAACCAACGGTGTCCAAGAGCATAAATGATCAGACATTGGCTGCATGGAAATTGCTTCCTCATAGAGGCCAGGAACAGGTGCAGCTGATAACAACCTCCATCCAGGTTTAGGGCAGAATGAAGCCACTTCGGCCATCTACGCGGGGATGGTAAAATGACCTCAGATGTCTGTCATCTTGGTGGAGGCAAAAAAGGATGTGTTGGAGCTGAAGGGAAATGGCCGCAATGGCAAAACCTGACAGAACCAGGGCTAGAGTGGAACAGGAACGCATCCAGAACATCATTCCAGCACTTATTTTAGCAGCGTTCCAGCATTTCTGCAGCCACTCTGCCTCCTTTCCCTCAGCCCTACCTGGGGTACGTAGCTGCAGAGCCTGTCAGTGACCTACCGACAGCAGAGGGAGCCTGCCCTGGCAGTCTAAGCCTGCAAGTAAGGCCCAGGCAGAAGTTGGGGCCAATTTCTGGTATCGGCTGCCTGGGCACTGGGAAGCTCCGCACCTGGGGAACGTTGGCGCGGAGCTTCCCAGACTGTGCCCAGGCGGTGATGGAGGAGGGCCCACTCAGGCAGGCGATGCAGGGAGTTGCGCCTGACTTCCGGCTGGGCCCAGCTTGCAGGGTTAGACTGCCGGTTGTGCCCCTACTGCATCCGGGTAGGTCACTGACAAGCTGCGTACCTATGTTACCGAAGTAGGGCCTGGGGAAAGGAGACAGAGTGGCTGTTGAACTGTTGGAAAGCTGCCCCGGTTGCTAAAATAAGTGCCAGAATGATGTTCCTTCTCCAATCTAGCCCTGGTTCTTCCTAACATCGTATGTGCACTAAAAGCCATTGAGGTTAGCACAGGAATTTAACCTGATGTTAATTAATGTCTTACCTAAAGGTGGCTTCAGAGAGAGAGAAACTTGAGCAAGTCCCTTTATCTCCCTGTGCCTCAGGCAGCAACATTTGATTGTAAGGTTTTCACTACAGGTACTCGTGTCTGTAAAATTCTGTGGTGGGATAGGAGGATTATTGGTGAAAATTCTCTAGCCAACAACATGTCCTCAGTTGTCTACCCTCAAAAAATGCAAACAAATTCATGGTTATACTGTGAAAATATCAGCCATTGACCTCTGCATTGAGGGTCTATTTGAGGGATGTTGGGGGATCTATATGAGGGGTGTTGTGCGGTCTAATCAAGAGGTTAATGCCTGATCAATCACAGCTCTAGAACCCCTGATTACCAACATATTACTTACTGTATCTCTGTATCCTCTTCGGGATCCACGAGTTCGAAGTCGCCAACTGGGGTTGATGGCGTTTCCACGGGCTGCATAAGAAACGTGGGTCCTGTGAGCCACGACGTATTCTGCAGTTACGCTGCGGGTACTGATCTTGTGGCATGGTCTGCAGGATTTTGGTCTGTGGGCACATGGTGCCATTGTTCTGATCGGGTTGACTTCCTGATTCTTTCTACGCAGTTGGCCACGTATACGTAGAATCTTCTTTTCTTGTTACATATGTAACCTAGTACCACCTTGCTATCTGTGTAGAATTTGACAGCATCTGGTTTGCAGTCCATCTCATTTTCGATGAGTTCTGCCAGTTCTACCGCTAACACTGCACCACATAGCTCTAGTCTGGGTATGGTGTGGTCGGGTTGTGGCGCCAGCTTAGCCTTGCCAAGGATGAACCTGATATGGTAACTTCCACCCACGTCCGTGGTTTTTAGGTAGGTCACCGCTGCTATGGCCTTTGTGGAGGCATCTGAGAACACGCAAAGCTCTTTGCTGTGTGCAGCGGTGAGAGATATGGGCGAGTAGGGGCGTGGGATCTGAAGTTGCTCAAGGGTCTTTGTAGACGGACGTTCACAGAGGTACACACTTGGAGTCGTTTATAATGTGAAATTATAATAAGGCTTTATTGTGCCTTTTCCTTTTCATCAGGAAAGTATCCAAACACAGGGGGGGGGGGAACAAAGCTTCTATCCACCTGGGAGTATTTCTAGTGAACTCCTATGCAATTAATTCACATCTCCGTTAGTTAAGCAATTCTCCCCACCCCAAACACATAGCATGCAATAAGCAGATATAAGCAGTCTTTTAAGAATGAAAGTCTTATCTGTTCCTTGTGGTTTGGAGGAAAAAATCTTCACTGTCCCTGCTTCAGCTCCCTTGTCTCCAGGGTTGGTCAGCATACAGGTTTAGAAGTTTTCCCTGTGTCTTGAAAGCAGCTCTGCTATCTTTTTGGCAGAGCTCAAGACAATTGTGTCTCCAAGTTCAGCTCAGGTGTCAGCTAAAGAGTCCTCACTTCCTGTATCAAAAGACAGGCTTTCTAAGCCATCTAATCAGGCAGGCAGGTGGTGTTTTGTTAATTGACTAAGAGCAGTTAACCACCACACTGCTGGATTAGAGGCACATTACCTGAACAGGGATAAGTCCCCTGTTACAGTCTTCAAGGAATACTTCCACGTTTCCCACTCTTTCCGTTTTTCTGGAGGTAGTGGGGTGTCCCAGTCCTGCTTCTCGAAGGACATTTCTCTGAGAAGAGACTTCCCTTGTATAGTGACAGGAGCTACAAATCCTAGCGGATCGTAAAGACTGTTAACAGTGGATAGGATTCCGCGTCGTGTGCAGGGTTTTTCCTCGATGGCTACCTGGAACGTAAATGTGTCTGTTTTAAGATTCCAGCTTATCCCCTGGCTCAGCTGTATGGGAGGCGTGTCGGTCCCCAGATCCAAATTTTGAGATCATTTGCGTGATCATCCGGTGGAACGCCTTCATCACTATGGCACTATTGGAAGCTATTTTGTGCAATCTTAGGTTGGCGTTTGCTAACATCTTTTGTGTCCTTTTGAGTAGGTCTATGGCTTCTTCTTCGGTGGGGACTGATTTCAATCCGTCATCCACATAAAATTCTCTTTCGACAAAGTTCCTCGCGTCTTTCCCGAACTCTGCTTCTCCGTCTTGAGCCGTTCTTCTGAGGCCGTAGGCAGCCACCGCAGGTGATGGGCTGTTACCGAAGACATGTGCTTTCATGCGGTACTCCATGATTTCTTTATCTTCCATTGATGGCGCCTGTCTGTCATCGTCTTTTGTTGTCTGGAACGCTGTAAACCCTAGGTCATCAGTGTATTTGTTTGTCACAAGCGCATCTCCATATTTCTTTTTGGTCTCGAGCTTCTCATGGACCTGGAAGTGGTTCGGACAGGGTTTGAAGTGGGATGCACGACCGTTCTCCAACAAGTTTGTTCATAGGGTGTCTACGTTGTCGGGTCCGCGTATCCTGCCTATGCATACTTCTCCCACTACCATCCATCCTAGATCGAGCCTTTGAGCGCTTGGGGCGTTGTGGTCCCCATTTCACTGTTCAAGGATCTTGTGTGCCCTCATGATGTCCCTGCCAAGTAGCAGCATGATCTGGGCACCTTTGCTAGTGGTGGGATACGATCGGCAATAGCTTTGAGATGGGGGTGGTGTCGCACCACGTCTGGTGTGGGGATTTCGCTCCTATCTACCGCCATGTGATTGCACTCGATGAGTGTGGGAAGGGGCATTTTCACTTTGCCGTCTATTGAGCATATGGTGTATCCATTCACTCTCCTCCCTGTAGTTTCCATTCGCCCTGAGCACGTTCTGAGAGTGTAAGGAGAGGCGCTGTCTTGTATGTTGAACATGTCAAAGAATTCTGACCTGACCAGCGATCGGTTGCTCTGGTCGTCGATGATAGCATACATCCTTTTAGCTCGTTGGGGTTGTCCCTCTGGGTGCACTGCTACAAGACATATTTTAGAGCAAGATCTACCGTCGCTTATTTCCCCACATACCTCTGTGCATTTGGACACTACCGACGTCGTGGGCGGTGTATCTCCCTCTTCTTCCTCCCTGCCCTGCTTTGTCGTAGGGTTAGGAGCCTTGCTAGATTTGGGTTTCATAGTCTCTGGGTGTAAAGCGGCTATGTGCCTGTCGCTATTGCACTCTGTGCATTTCATAGCTCCTTTGCAGTCCTTGAATAGATGAGCTGTGGATGCACCACATTTGAAGCAAGCTCCCCATTCCCTGAGTAAGTTCTTTCGCTCCTCTATGGGCTTCATTCTGAATCCGATACACTTGTTAAGCGGATGCGGCCTTTTGTGTATAGGAAATTCTTTGTTAAGGTCTCTTGGTTTCTTGTTCTTGACGGCTGCCTGATCGGGACTCACGTGGGTCGTAGGGGACCCGTCCGTCCTGTGGACCGAGATGGGTGTTCTGGCATTCTTGTATCTCGCTGCTCACCTTTCATTCCTCGGGTGGCTGGCACTGGATGTGGTCTGTGCACCTAAGATGCTTCATCATTTCTCGTCCTTGCTGCTTCGCGAAAGAAGCTTAAGAAGACTGAAAATGGGGGGTAGGCGACGTGCTTCTCCCTTTTGTATTTGGAGCCTTGTGAAATCCACCTTTCTTGGAGGTTGAAGGGTAGCTTCTCCAAGATGGGTCTCACTCCACGAGCTGAGTCTAGGATGTTGTGACCTGTTAAGGAATGGTATTTTCTTGCAAACTCCAGCTCTTGCAGCAGGTCCCGAGTTCTCGTAACTTCGAGTAGTCTCTAGCTGTGATCTTGGGAAAGCTGTCGACTCTTTTGAAGAGCGAATCCTTGACTGCTTCGGGGCTACTGTAGCAGTCTTCTAGCCTTTCCCATACTAGGTCAAGACCTACTTGGGGGTGGTTCGCATTTGCTGCCCCGAGTCTCTTCGCGTGTTCCATGGATTCTTTTCCCAGCCATTTGGCTAGCAGTCTGAGTTCTTCCCTAGCTGAGACGCCTAGGCTCTTGATTGCATCCTTGAATGCGAACTTCCACATACGGTAGTTCTCGGGACGGTCGTCAAAGTTGGTAAGTCCTGTTTGCACCAGGTCACACCGGATCATGTACTTGGCCATGTCTGTCAGGCCTGAGGCATCGGCGTGTTGGTCACGTTCTGAAGTAGTTGCTGGGAGGGTCCATGCGGTCGCCTCTTTCTTGGCGTGGTCGCGTGATGACTGCTGATCAGTGTGAGGGGCTGTGTTTTCCCGTGTGGGTGTACCTGGATTGCGAGCCTGATGTAGTGCATCCGTGTGCGCGCTGGCGTGTGGATCACTGTTGCGGCTGTGACTGTCCCAGGTAGCGTGTTCCCTTAAAGGAACAGCATCTTCTCCACGTGGACCTAGCAAGTCTTCGGTGTTGGTGGTATCGCTCCCGTCGTGTTGAGATGGTGTGCTGGTGTTTACACTGAAGAGGCTCCTTACGTAGTCTTCAGTGCGTTTGGCTGGATCCTGTGAGGCTATCCGTCTGTACGGTTGCTCCCCGCCATCCTGTTGCGCGGCTGCTTCTAAGACTTCGGCTTGGGTTATGGCGGCAGCAGCTTCCCTTTCTTGATTTAGGGCCTCTAGGTTGACGTCCACCTCTGTCTTTTTCCGTGCAGCGGTGGCAGTGGCTGCAGCGGCGGTGGCAGCAGCTGTCTGCTCCTCCTCTTCTATGCGGGCCCTTTCTAGTTTCATGGCTGCCTCTTTCTGAGCATATGCGGCCCTGGCACGTGCGGCCTCTGCGGTGGCTCGGTGGCATTTACGCTTGCGCTAGACACGTGATATTGCACTGATCTTGCTGACCTTGACGAGTGTCTGGATGTTATTTATTTATTTATAAAATATTTTACCAGGAAGTAATACATTGAGAGTTACCTCTCGTTTTCAAGTATGTCCTGGGCACAGAGTTAAGACAAATAATACATGTTTACAAATACAGTTACATAATGAGCAGGGTATACATTATATACAAGACATTGCATGCACAGTTAAAGATAATTCTTATTATGGGCATATGAAACAGTTACAGACCACATTAAAATGTGTGACAGCCTTAGATTTGAAAGAACTTAAACTGGTGGTGGATGTAAGAGTCTCCGATAGATTGTTCCACTTTTGGGGTGCACGGTAAGAGAAGGAGGAACGGCCGGATACTTTGTTGAGCCTTGGGACCATGAACAGTCTTTTGGAGTCTGATCTCAGATGATAAGTGCTGCATGTGGTAGGGGTGAGGAGCTTGTTCAGATAGCTGGGTAGCTTGCCCAAAAAGAATTTGAAGGCAAGACAGGAAAGGTGAACTTTGCGCCTAGACTCGAGTGATGACCAATCTAGTTCTTTGAGCATTTCACAGTGACGGTGTGTTATAGTTGCATTGGAGAACAAAACGACAAATTGAGTTGTAGAGGGTGTCAAGTTTGCTAAGGTGGGTTTGAGGTGCCGAGCCATATACAGGACTACAGTATGTCTCCATAGTCAATAATTGGCATTAGCATCTGCTGTGCAATACGTTTTCTGACCAGGAGACTTAGGGAGGATTTGTTCCTGTAGAGTACCCCTAGTTTGGCATACGACTTGGTTGTCAGGGTATTAATGTGCATCCCGAATGTTAAGTGGTAGTCAAACCATATGCCCAGGTATTTAAAACTAGTAACATGAGTTAGGGTGGTGTTAGTGTTGGTTGTAATCTGGAGCTCAGTCACTGGAAGCTTTACAAATTTAGTCTTGGTTCCAAACACCATTGTTACAGTCTTGTCAGTGTTTAAAAACAGTTTGTTTTGGGAAATCCAGTTTTCGAGTCTGAAAAAGTCTGACTCAAGTATGTATTGAAGGTCAGAGAGGCTATGGCTGTGTGCATATAGGATTGTGTCATCTGCATACATGTGTATTGAGGCTTCCTGACAAACTGTGGGAAGATCATTGATGAACACTGAGAAGAGTAGGGGCCCCAGAACAGAGCCTTGCGGGACACCACAGGTGATAGCCAGGGGGTTGGTTAGCGCCAGAGATGGACACATGTTGGGATCTACTTGATAGGTAGGACTGAAACCAGTTTAAAGCATGCTTCCCTATTCCAGAGCTCTGGAGTTTGTTAAGCAGGATAGCATGATCAACAGTATCAAAAGCCTTTGCAAAATCTAGGAATACTGCACCAGTGAGTTGACCCCGTTCCATTTCACACTGGATTTCATTGCAAACTTTTAGCAGGGTAGTTACGGTGGAGTGTTTGGGGCGAAAGCCAGATTGGAATTGGCTAGGAAAATTTGTCTTGTTATAGTAATCGCTTAATTGGGAGTGGACACATTTTTCCATGACTTTGGATAGGATTGGGAGAAGGGAGATTGGTCTGTAGTTTGAGACAGTGTTTTTGTCCCCACTTTTGAAGACTGGGACAACTCTGACAGCTTTCCAGGTCTTAGGGATATGGCCAGCAGACAGGATAACGTTGAATATGGAAGCAATTGGTTTGGCAACTACTGGGGCTCCAAGTCTTAGGAACCTAGATTGTAGTAAGTCAGGTCCACATTACTGCTCAGTTTTAATTTGAGAAGCGCTTGTGTAATCTCCTCTTCGGATACTGGGCCAAATTGAAAATTGTGGGCAATGTTGGGAGGGGGTGGGGCTATAGGGGTACTCCGAGGATGAGATTCAGGTTTATGGTTTGGGTTGCGTTTTGCTAATAAGTTAGTAGCACACCCCACAAAGTAATCATTGAATGCATTTACAATGTCGGTGGGGTTTGTCAGAGTAATATCGCCCTTAGTGATATTACTTGGCTGTTGGTGGTTAGAAGGCTGGAATATGTTGTTGATAACCTTCCAGAAGTTAGCTGGGTTTGATGTGTTCTGGAGGAGATTGTCACAGTAATATTGTGCTTTTGCGTGCCTTGTTTGCCTTGTGCACACGTTCCGCAGGCATCTGTAGTGATTGAGATCCTTGGTAGTGCTAGTTATTTTGTGGCTTTTTCACAAGGCATCCCTGAACTGGTAGAGTGTTATAAGGTCAGGTGTAACCCATGGAAGGTGGGCACCCCGTACCCTTATTCTGCGTAGTGGAGCATGGGTATCACAGAGTTTTAAGAACTCGGATTGTAAATAGTCGAGCGCAGAATCAGGATGTGCTGGAGCGCTACGATGCGGTCTCCAGGAGAAGCACTTTTCTCTCGCTTTGGGCGTCCTTGATGGTGGTCTGCAGCAAGCCGTCGCGCTCCAGGTCGGTTCCCTCCTGCTGGTCACGTTCGCTGAGGCTTTCTTCCGTGTTGATTCTTTCAGGTAGGCGAGATATGTTTGTGACAGCATTTGGTAGCGTTTGTGACTTGACCTTAATTGTGCTATCGCTTGCCTAATCTGTCTCTCCTGATCGCTAGTACTTGCAACGTTACATATTTCACAACCAGTGTCCTCCCAGGCCTTCTCTAACTTTTCGCGGTGTGCGTCAATGTCAGTTTCGTACTTTTTGTGGGCCTTTTGTGTCAGTGTGACTGTCCGTTTAGGCCTTGCATCTGCCTGTGCCTGTTGCAGTTGCGCAGCGGTCTATGTGTCTGAGTGGTCACCCTCCTGCGTGATGTCTGGTGAGGCTCTGAGTTCTGCCATGCTTTAGGTGTGTGTAGGCCTTTAGCCACTGCGTGTGGCGTGCGGTCTTTTACCTGCATCAGCGATGGGTGACTGTCTCAGATGATGCAGAGCAGTGTCCTGCCGCATTCAGTGTAGGGGTAGCTGTACTCACAGATGTCCGGTGGCTCTGACCCGTGTCCTGCCGGGTGTCCGATGGCGTGGCCCTTGGTGGCGCTAACAGGGGGATGTGCGCAGGGGTAGGTGAGATGGTAGCTCCTCACTACAGAGCTGGGCAGAGGGTGAACTCAAACAGAAAAAGGCAAACAAAGTTCTGAGTGCTATGAACTGTCTGTCTGCACAGCTGCTGCCTTGTGTGCAAAGTTGGTTGCTGGCTGTGTGCAGTGTAAGCTGACAGCTGTACTGCTGCAGGCTGTGTGCAGTGCAAGCTGATTGTTGATAGTAAGGCTGCTGCTTGTCAGTCTGCAGAGACTGCTCTGTGTAAGCATAAAGTCTTTGAGTAGCAGCTCCTGTATGTGTCTGTAAGGCACACGGTCCTCCTTTTCACTATTCTGAGACCAGTCACGTTTAGTATGAAAAGCCCAGATAGTTTCAACTCGTTCCTGTTACAAGCACAACAAGTACTTTGTCTTTTCTTCACTTTATTGGGGAAAGCAGAGATTCCCCAAGGTACTTGTGGATGATGGTGTTGTGGGAGAATGTCTCTATGGTGAGTGTGCTTGATAGTGGGGAAAGGAGAAAAGGATGAGGCCTTGCCAGTAGAGAGCATAACAGAAGGTACTCACTCAGCCAATGTAGAAGGTAAAAGGAAGTGAGAGCGAATCTGGGTAGCAGGATAGTCTGGGGACAGACCATCTGTGAGCAAGGCAGAGGGGGAGAGCAGACTAGCCCATTCTGAAAGAAAGGCTGAGGTTGCTATAGCAACTCACTGACTATGTCTATATAAACAACATGTGTATCAAAATGTTGTCTTTTACACATGCAGCAAGCTTCTGGGACAGGGAAAATAACAGGCAGCTAACTAGGGAGAAATGAATCCCATAAGCTGCAAAGGGAGACAGAGGAATATGGAATCTAGTTCCAGGACAATGGTCACCCTACGCCTTGCGCATCTGCTTGGGAAATGGGGCCACTGCCAGGACCGCATTGAACATCCGAAGGAGACAATTGCTCAAAGAACTTCTTATAATAGAGATTCGAGAAGCCATCCGGCCCCGGAGCCTTGGATGGTTTCAGCTTGTCGACTACCCGTGACAATTCTTCTATTGTAAAGCTTGCTCCCAGTACCTCCCTATCCTAACTGCCTAATCTTGGCAGCTTGGAGCTTTCCAGGAACTCCCTTAGAGCTCTTTTTGTTCTAGAATTGTGTGCCACTTTTACTCCATTGCAGCCCTTGTACCCTCCCCCCCCCTGCCTAAGTGAGATTGGGGGGTCTGCTTCTCTAACTACTTCACTAGTTGTTGGGCTGTACCAATTGGTAAACAGGAGGGCTGAGTGCTCCACGATGTTGTGGGCAGAAACAGGACAGGATCACAGGTTACTTTTGTTCTTGCTTGGTGCAGCACCTCCAGTCAGCATGGATCCTCTGTGAAGGCAGGGGATGGTCCATGCAGACACCTCTTCTTCTTTAAGCAGACAGTAAATCACACTCCATTATATTTTCTTGGTATTTATTGCATGCAGATTTCATAAAAGAGCCATTACATTCTTCCCTTCCAGCTGTGCCCTGACTCAGGCTTTAGGCCCAGGTCAGGCCTGTTGGACCTCTCCTCACATCTCCTTATGAGATGGGGGCAGATGTTGCTCACTCCACAGAGGGAGGAGAGAAAATGACAAAAGCCCAGAATTTAGGAAAGTACCATTATTTATATCCTTTGGGGAGTGGCTGTAACTCTGACTCATAACAAACCAGATCTGGATACTGATAGGCCCTCACATCCAGTGTGTGGTCCAATCAGTACCCACCCCTCAGGTTGGCACTCTCTTGCTGTTGCTAAGGCCCGCCCTTGGATACTCTGTTACAATCCAAGGATTCAAAACCACACAAGGCCTTAGGAAGGAATTATCCCCTCCACTTCCAGCACCTAACAGGGCTTACATTGGTACGGCCCAGGAAAAGACATAGCGCCCAGGAGGCTATGCTATACCATCATATAGATCTTCATAACATTTTTTAAAATTCCTCCACTATTAGTTTTGGGTTGGCCGTGGTAGATCCTGATTTGCGCTCACTTTCAGAATCGGAGCCTGCGTTCCGTGACTCTGAACTTCCCGCCTTAGCCATCTCCGATCTATTAAAATAATCCGTTAGTACCGGGGTCCCCCTTTTGGCCTGTTTGGATGTTCCTATGGTTGCCGCCGCTGTCGGATTTGCGATATTTATCTGCCGCTTTAGATTCTTTTTACTGCCGGTGGGGGCGGAGCCCAAGTTTTAGGCAACTATTTCCCTTGCCGACGCGCATGCGCTCCCCTTAGAACATTTTTAAAAGAGCAAAGTTATTCAATATTGCAGGTGACTGCTGTGTCACTCCTCTGAAGACGAGCCACTTTAATAAAACTGCAATTTGGTTTTCAGGCGTGGGCGTTGCCTAGTGGCAAAGGTATGTATAGCTGCTTTTGAATGTTACTATTTTGCTTCAGCAGCATCTTGTTTAGGATCAGGCTGTTTTTTTTTTTTTAAATTTTATGTTTGTTTATTTATTTTCCTGGGGAAGCTGTGCCTTTAATTCAAACTGGTGGTGGCCATCTTGGATCCGGCTGAAACGCAGGTTGGAACGCACAGAGCAAGACAGCTCAGTCAATCAGCTGCTCTGCTCTGTCCCCCTCCTCACAGCGGGGGCGCAGGAAGGCGGCGCAGGAAGGCGGCGCAGGAAGGCGGAGGGGGGTGTGGGCAGGGCTGAAGGTAAGCCCGGGCACACAGCTCCCTCTCTGTCACAGGGCAATGGCGGCCATTATAGATGCCACACAGCCGAACCAGAGCCTCGCACCACCACCGCACATACCGTTTACAGTCCAGCCCTTAGATGGGAGGCAAGTCTGAAAGCCCCGGTGGCGCAGATAGCCGTAGACCGCTCCGCCTATAGCCGCTAGCTCTTATCTTCTTTATTGGTGCCCAGTGTGTTAGGAGGTACTGGGAGCTCGGTGGTGCCGCAATGTCACTGCCTTTTTCGCCACTCACTTTTATTCTGCTCCCGTGGTGTTCGCCTCCTAGGTCATCCGACCCGTGGGTGATCCGGCAGGCGGGCACGAATAGCCCGCGATCGCAAGCAAGTCTGCTTCTGGGATTCTTGGCATATAATAATTATTATTTTTTCTGAGTTTGGACTAGTATTACTCAGTCAATGTTTATCTTAGGGAGCTTCAGCCAAACCCGACTATCCCTGTCAGGCTCCAAACCACGCCCCTCCACTCTTTCTTAAATCTGTCTCAGCGTTTCCCCTACTGAAATCCCTCTCCTGGCTTCCTATCAAATCCCGTATCTCACACTCAATTCTCCTCCTCACTTTTAAAGCTTTACTCTTCTGCCCCTCCTTACATCTCAGCCCTATTTTCTTGCTATGCACCATCCCGACACTTGCATTGTACCCCCTTTCTATCTAAAGCTCTCTCCCTCCTTAAACCTTTCTCACTGCCCCACACCTCTGGAATGACCTTTAAAACCCACCTTAAGACACACTTGCTTAAAGAAGCATGTGAGTAGCACCGTGGATAATACTAAACACATGATACATAAAGCTTGGCCCCCTGCAGATGCACTTACCAGAATGCCCTCCTACTGTCTCTGTAAATTCTTCCTACCAATTAGATTGTAAGCTCTTCGGAGCTCCTCTTCCGAAATATTACTTTTTGTATGAAGCACTTATTCCCATCATTTGCTATTTGTATTATTTGTTATTTACGGTATATGATTGTCACGTGTATTATTACTGTGAAGCGCTATGCACATTAATGGCGCTATATAAATAAAGACCTACATACATACAAGTCTGGTTATCAGGCATCTCAATGTTAGAACAGAAGGATTGTTGGGTGGGGACAGAAATCAGGTCTCTTCGGCTCAAAGCATGCTGGGAGCTGTAGTCTTAGCACCTCCTCCCAGCATGCACACATTTATTGGGGCAGTGTTAGGGGCTCAGGAGGAGATATGACACATAAAAGGAGCAGTTAGGGGAGGAGCTGCTTTGCGCGTTATTATAAAGGGAATATATGAGAGTTTGCACCTGTAACTGCCTCTGTTTCATATTTTCTTTCTGTTAATTACATGAAGGATCAAGGCACAAAACATGATATAAATTTAATAAGAATAGATATGACACGGCCTTCTCCTGCCGGCACCTCTTAGTTTTATTTCCTCTTCTGTTATCAATATTCTGCAGCTTTCTGCCTGTCTGAGAGTCACAGCCCGCAACTATCGTCTGTGCAAGTCTGTATAGTAAAGAGGGAGAGATGACCACGTATCTTGATAATAGTAATTTTGCCCATTACTGTGCTGTATGTGTTTGGTGGTGTGGGGGAGCTGTATTGATGTAAATGTAGGCCATGTTTTTGTTTTTTTAAATACAGGATTGGTACAGCAGGCCAGCGGGGACAACCCAAGGACCCCCAGCCACCCACAGGGACCACCTGAGGAACCACGGGGGACAGCTGCGGGGAAGAACCAGTGGCCCCACAGCTGTGGGGGTCCCAGCCACCCACGGGGCCACCCGAGGGCCCCCCAGACACCCGTGGGAATCACCCCAGGGCCCCGAGACACCCGCAGGGACCACCTGGATGCCCACAGAGCCTAGCGGGGATAACCCAAGTCCCCCAGACACTGGTGGGCACCCCCAGGGTGAACTGTGGAACCTGCGGAAACCCATCTGGACTACCGGGGCCCCCTGCTGGACTGCGGTATTAATCCTGTGTGTAAAAAAAATAATGGTTTCATGAATATTGTAATGGTTTATTAGGGACCTAGGAGGTGGGTAGTGGGGCTGTTATGTGTATTTTTGTTTATTGTGGGTAGTGGGGGTGGGTGAATGGGGTATTGGTCCCAAGGAAGGGTGTTTAGGCCTACCGGGTGGGGGGTAGCGGGAGGGGTTAACCCCTTCATTACCTTAGCGATATTAACCGCTAAGATAAAGAAGAGGTTAAGTCATCCTGCAACCCCCCCGCAAGGCCTAAACACCCACCCAGGGCCAAATACCACCTTCACCCACCCCCGCTACAATAAGCCTGGCACGGGTGTATAACCCCTTCATTGCCTTGGCAGTAATGAAGTTGCCTGTAAATGCATTTTTTATGCATCAGATTCATGCCGGGGGTCTCTGGTGCTGATATTAATGGATTTCATCTCCGGGACACATGCATTTTATTTTCATCGCTGCTTCACCCCACCTTCTTGCCAACTTTTGTGGCAGGACAATTTGGAGAAGAAACAGCCATTTTAAAGTGGCGATCAGCCGCAATAAGCTGATCAGGGCTTATAGAATTGAGCGTGTTTGAAAAACCGGCGATCAGTGCCAAAAAGTGGCTTATCGCCGCGCGTCTGCCGATTTTTATTTTTTTTTCGGCAAAAAACCCGGTAATTTTTGCTCTTATCGCCAGCTTCTCTGGGCTTACTCGCTGCTTACTGCATTAGGGCCTTAGGGAGGATTTGTTCTTATAAAGTATACCAAGTTTGGCATAGGATTTGGATGTCAGGGTATCAATGTGCAACCCAAATGTTAAATGGGAGTTGAACTATATGCCCAGATATTTCAAACAAGTAACAGGGGCTAGGATGGTATTAGAGTTGGTTTTTATCTGAAGCTCTGTCATTGGAAGCTTTAGCAATTTAGCTCTGGTCCCAAATACCATTGTTACAGTCTTGTCAGTGTTTAAACTCAGTTTGTTTTGGGAAATTCAGTTTCAAGTCTCAAAAAATCAGATTGAAGTATGTGTTCAAGGTCAGAGAGGCGAGGGCTGCGTGCATATAGGATAAGATCTAAGGCCTCTCACAATAACCCGTTAGGAATATTAATTCCTCATCTATCCGACATAAGTATAAAATATACTCTAACCAAGACCCCTAATACAGAGTTACCCACCTTATACGGGAGCAGCTGCCAGACGAGTATAGTAAATATATCTTATTTCTTTTACCACTGGAGGGCAGCGTGGAGTTACAAGGAGTGGCGCCCGTAAGGACGACGTGCCAGTGAGACGGAAGGAGATGCGCGCACACTTTTATGTGAAACGGATATATTTGGGGAGGGATTTAGTAGTCTGAGTGAGAAAATTGATATTTTGTCACAATGGATAAATGTAAAAATTAACCATTTAAAAATGCACAGATTTTATCCACCTTTTGGAAATTGGGGATGTTGCCTAAAAGTCTGAGAATGCCACCCATGGGCTTTAATGAAGCAGCATTTGTGGGCTAAAGGGAACAGCATTATGTATAAAGGTATTTTGGACTCGATATAAATAATTGAAGCCAAAAACTAATATTAAGTAAATTGAGAATGGAAAAATCTTCAGCACAAACGTACAGAATGTGATATTCTGAGAGATCTTCCAGATGTTATCAAATCCCACAATGAATATATAGAAAATGTCTGTATAGAACGAGTCAAACAAGAATATGCCAATAAAACGTTTAATTGGGAGATACAGGGGCGACAATTCAGGTAATTTAGCCGGTCAGCCAGTAGAGCAGGTCAGCCGGTCAGCCGGTAGAGCAGGTCAGCCGGTAGAGCAGGTCAGCCAGTAGAGCAGGTCAGCCGGACAGCCGGTAGAGCAGGTCAGCCGGTCAGCCGGTAGAGCAGGTCAGCCAGTCAGCCAGTGGAGCAGGTCAGCCGGTCAGCCGGTCAGCCAGTGGAGCAGGTCAGCTGGTCAGCTCTGAGATCAGCATTACTTATATCCCCTACACGTTGCCCCCTGCATGTAATGCTGCGGAACAGCCCGCACTGCATATACTGTACATGAGATACTTAACCCTTTCTTTTCGCTCGACTCTAATCTGAATGATTTGCTAATTGGTTTGTAATTAGAGAGATATTTGTAGCAGAATCCCATGTATGTTCTTTTTACACTTTTAGAAACCGTTTTGTGTAATAAAAGATATGACAGATCAGAGGGGCTTCCTGTTTGCACGTGTGTTTTGGCAGAAGTGTATATGTGACCCTATAAACCTGTCTCACACCCGGGCTTGGCAGCGTGACACTAGTGCAGGATCCTGGGGAAGAATCACTGAGCTGTTAGCAATAGATACAACGGATAGAAAAGACACTACACATAGGTTGGATTAAAGAGAATATTTTATTGAAATAATTAATCTCTTTGCTGGTAGGGGCCTGCAGCACATTGCAGAGCGATATAGTAACACGCAGAGCAATGCATTGCAGGCCCCTCCGGCAGCAAAGGGGTGAAGATCAATGCAGGGTGTATAAAGATCTCACTGATAAGTCATGCACAAAGGGCAGTTTGTTGCTGTGATCCAGAGGAAGGCGAAACATAACCCCTGCTGTGCAATGGGGGAAAAAAATTCCTTCCTGACCCCATTAAATGGCGATCGGAGGGTCCCTGGATCACTGCGCAGTGAGATCAGATGGAGCAGCACAGATCAGCGTTATTATACACAGGGGCACACTCAGTATATAGAGATGCGGATGATGGGGCCCTTGTGCCCCTGTGTATAACTCACCTGCTCCCCCATCCCCCTGCATATCTATCCCATTCACCCCCTTTCCTCCCGCATATCTCGCAGGGCCGGCCGTCCATTAGACGGTCGCCTAGCGCGCAAAGGTTTTAGGGGCGCATTAATAATAATTATAATTTTTTACTCTTATTATTTTTTATTTATTTATGGGTTTTTTTAAAATTATTTTTCTTTTTTTTATCCAGTATTTTGGCGCCCTTTTATTTTTATTATGCGTCGCGCTGGGTTGCGGTCGTAGCCCCGATAGCTACGCCACTGTTTATTTTATTATTTTATTTATCTTATTATTATTTTTATACAACTGGGGCGCAAATTTTAAGTTTCACCTAGGGCGCATGAAACCCGTGCACCGGCCCTGCTCCTAGTTCTCTCACCCTCTCATGCCCAATATTCCTATCTCCCTCTAGTACCTGTCCCTCCCGCAGCCTTCCTGATCTTATCTGCCTCTCCTGCTGTTAAACCAACTTCTCAGGGCCCCTAGAATACCCCTGTTTCTATGCCCTGGCCCCTCTGCTACCTGCCCCCGGGATCTTCTCCCGAACCTGTGAAAGGGGAAGCAGCACATCCCTCCACACCTCTCGTATTCCCCTTCGTTGTTGTCCACCTCGTCACCCCACTTGTCGTCCGCCTTGAAGTCCGTCTCGCTTTCCGTCTCGCTGTCCACCTCGCTGTCCGCCTCGCTGTCCGCCTCGCTGTGTGCCTTGTTGTCCGCCTCGCTGTCCGTCTCGCTGTCCGCCTCGCTGTCCATCTCGCTGTCTGCCTCGCTGTCCATCTCGCTGTCCGCCTCACTGTCCGCCTCGCTGTCTGCCTCGCTGTCAGCTTCGCTGTCCGTCTCGCTGTCTGCCTCATAGCCCGTCTCGTAGCCCGCCTCGTTGCCCGCCTTGCAGCCCGCCTCGTAGCCCGCCTCGTTGTCCGCCTCATCGTCTGCCTCGTCGTCTGACTCGTCGTCCGCCTCGTCGTCCGCATCATCGTCCTCTAGGACAAAGGGCACCACCTTTGTGCGTCCGCTGACCTGCAGGAGACATGAAGTGTTTGTAACCAGGGACAGTGATACTCTGTATCGCAAGAGTTCCTGTGACACTTATACCCCCTCCCCAATACCCAATTATACCGCCCTCCACAGGGCCAGTACCTGTTATACGCACCTCCCCAGGCCCAGTACCCAGTTATACACCCCTCCCCAGGCCCAGTACCGTTGTACCCACCTCACCAGGCCCAGTACCCAGTTATACACCCCTCCCAAGGCCCAGTACCCGTTATACCCTACACCCCTACCCAGGCCCAGTACCCGTTATACCCACCTCACCAGGCCCAGTACTCAGTTATACACCCCTCCCCAGGCCCAGTACCCGTAATACCCACCTCACTAGGCCCAGTACCCATTATATACCCCTCCCCAGAACTCCGTTATATGCCCCTCCCCAGGATCCTTTACACAGACCCTCCCAGACGCAGGACCCCCTACGGTGGAGGTGTAATGCCACATGGGTAGTGGAAGGTTTCTCAGAGAAGGTGTCCATGTGTCACAGCTGTATCATCACCTTGGATGAGAAGTCTCCCTACTCTCTGCCTTTCCTATCTCTCTCCAGTCAGTCTCTCTCTCCACCTTTAATCTTATCTCTTTTATTTATCTCTGTCCCTCCTTACTTTTGTTTCTATGGTTTTCTCCACCCCCCCATGTAATAGGGGCACAAACCTCAGATTTGGGGAACACTCCCATCCCATGAGACCCGAGGAAACAGGGACGCACTAACCTTCATTAAAACATCTCCAGCAGGTTCTGTATTATTACACTGTAAAGTGTTGCAGACTTTTCCATAAATAGTGTCCTGTACAACAGCTAATAGCACAGTGTGTGCGACAGATTCACAGCTCCGCCATTCCCATTTACCTCTAAAGCGCGGTTTCTTGATTCTTCCTCGTCGCTGTCCTCCTCCTCCCATGCCTGTGATACAGAGGATAGTAATGTGATCACATGTATTCCTCACTCCTATACATGTCCTGGTGCTGTATGGGGGGTTTGACGGTTAAGCCAATTGTCCACAGCACTCAAACAGTAATAATCTTCACAACCCAACGTTGCTTCGCAATGTTAGCAACGCTTCATAGTAATAGACTCCTTCACGGCCCGTTCCCCGACAGGGGGGATAGCCGGGACAGGTGTCCCGAGCCAGGTGTCTGTGGGGGGCCCGGCCGGCGCTGCAAGCTGGGTCTCTAGCCTGTCCAGCTGCCAGTACTCTCGTGGCCAGGTCCCGGATCTCCCTCTGCTGTAGGCCTCTTCTTTCTGTCCCACGCCGAGCTTCCAATGCCGGCGCACCTCTCTGATGTCAGCGTGCCGGAAGTAAGCTTGGCCCAGTTTCCCGCGTGCGCCAGCGTTAAAAGCACATGGGACAGAGAGACCTGCAGCTGCGGGGAGAGCCGGGGCCCGCAGAGAAGACCTGCAGAACTTGCAGGACCAGCCGGGGCCCCTGGAAGGGGGGGGAGAAGGGAGGGAAGGGGGTGAGAAGGGTGAGGAGGGGGGATAAAGGGCGGGGGAGGAGGGGAGGGGAAGAAAGGGGGGGAGGGGGGAAGGAGGGGGCTTTGAAGATGTGCTGCTCAGGGGTTTGGTGCTCTTGCGTCGGGCAAAGTGATGTCTTGAGGTGTACGGCAGGGGAGGTGAACGGGAGGGGCGGCGAACGGGAGGGGGGGTGAGGTGGAGAATGGGTGGGGGGTTGAGGCGGCGAACGGGAGGGGGGGTGAGGTGGCAAACGGGAGGGGGGGTGAGGCGGTGAACGGGAGGGGGGGTGAGGCGGTGAATAGGAGGGGGGGTGAGGCGGCAAACGGAAGGGGGGGTGAGGCGGTGAACGGGAGGGGGGGTGAGGCGGTGAACAGGAGGGGGGGTGAGGCGGTGAACGGAAGGGATGTTGAAGGGGAGGCGGGGTGAGGCGGTGAACGGGAGGTGTGTCCGCGGTAGGGTTGACGGGGAGGGGTGGTGATGCGTGTGTGGTGGCAGGGTAGATGACCGCGTGCGTCTGCAGTTCCGAGAGGGCGTGCGTCGTGTGAGTAACAGAGGTTGGTGTGTGGGAGGCGCGGTGAAGGTGAGCTGGGTCGACATTAGGGTGTGCGGGCCATAGAGGGTGGCGGAATGGCATTGCTGAGGTGAGGGGAGGTGTGGGTAAGCGGTGAACGTGAGGGGTGCTGGCAGACTACAGAGGAGTGCGTGCGGTACCGAGAGGGCGTGCGTCGTGTGAGTACCAGAGGTTGTGGGGTGGCAGGCGCATTGAACGTGATATGTTCCAGGATCCACAGTAAGGTGTGAGGGACAGAGAGGGTGCCAGCGTGGCATTGGGGATGTGGTACAGAGGAGTGTGTGCGGTCCAGAGAGGGTGTGCGTGTTCGCAAGTGGTGAGGGAGGGAGTGAAGACGCGCTGATCGTGAGGTGTGGGGCCACGTTAGAGAGTACGGTGTGTGGTCCCGAGCGGCATACAAATTGGGTTGAGGTGGTGGTGAGGCGGTGAACAGAGGTGTCCGAAGAGGCGTGCTACCGTGCGGTGTTGGGTGCCGGGGGTGAGTGTTGTGTGAGGGTGGGGTGCAAATGCATAAAATGGCATATAGTTTGTTTCTAAGAAGAAACTGTACCTGAGTATTCGGCAGGGGATGAGCAGTGGGGTTATTTTATTTTCTGATGTGAGAGCAAGCAGTGAGGCGTCAAAATGGCTCCCAAAGCTCAGTGAATCTTGGGAGAGTGTGGCAGTGGTGTAGGTGTGGTGAGCGAAGGCAGCAGGCCAATGAGAGGTGTGCGGGGGCGGGGGTGCCGAGGGACCAATCAGATTGGCCTGAGGCTGAGTGACGGACCAACGGACCAATCTGATTGCCCATAAGCACTGCTAACATACAACGTTTTCAAAAAAATATATATAGATATGTTTGTATCTCACTCTCGCGCTCTCTTGCTCTTGCTCTATCACACACACACACACACACACACACACACACACACACACACACACACACACACACACACACACACACACACACACACACACACACACACACACACCTTTTTTAGGACTCTAGCACTGTAGCACTGAGAGTCTTCGCAAACACATAGAGATACAGCGAGACATGAAGGGACACAAGATACACTCAAAAGGAACATGAAAAATGACACACACCGTGTATGCGGCAGATTCACAGCTCCGCCATTCCTATTTACCTGTGAAGCGCTGTTTCTTGCTTCTTCCTCGTCGCTGTCCTCCTCCTTCCATGCCTGTGATACAGAGGATAGTAATGTGATCACATGTATTCCTCCCTCCTATACAGTACATGTCCTGGTGCTGTATGGGGGTTTTGACGGTTAAGCCAATTGTCCAAAGCACTCAAACAGTAATAATCTTCACAACCCAACGTTGCTTCTCAATGTTAGCAACGCTTCGGAGTAATAGACTCCTGCAAGGCCCGTTCCCCGACAGGGGGGGATAGCCGGGACAGGTGTCCCGGTCCAGGTGTCTGTGGGAGGGCCCGGCCGGTGCTGCAAGCTGGGCCTAACCTCTAGCCTGGCCGTCTGCCAGTCCTCTCGTGGCCGGGTCCCGGATCTCCCTCTGCTGCAGGCCTCTTCTTTCTGTCCCACGCCAAGCTTCCAATGCCGGCGCACATCTCTGATGTCAGCGTGCCGGAAGTAAGCTTGGCCCAGTTTCTCGTGTGCGCCAGCGTTAAAAGCACATGGGACAGAGAGACCTGCAGCTGCAGGGAGAGCCGGGGCCCACAGAGAAGACCTGCAGAACTTGCAGGGCCGGCCGGAGCCCCTGCAGACACCGGGCCAGGCCGAACCATCCACAACGTAAGTCTGGTTTTTTTTTAAAGTATTGGGGGGGGGGGGAGTGGGTGTTGTTTTTATATGCATGGGGGGGGGGGGGTTATATGTATTGGTGTCTTTTAAATATGCATTGGGCTATTTTTTCTATGCATTGGTTTCTTTTTTTTATTTGCACTGGGGTTTGTTTATATGCACTGGGGTTTGTTTATATGCATTGGGGTTTGTTTATATGCACTGGGGTTTGTTTATATGCACTGGGGTTTGTTTATATGCACTGGGGTTTGTTTATATCGATTGGGGTTTATTTATATGCATTGGGGTTTGTTTATATCGATTGGGGTTTGTTTATACGCATTGTTTTTTTTAAAATGTATTGAGTTTATTTTATAAGCATTGTTTTTTTTGTACACCGAGAGGGTGCATGTGTAGTGAGAATGAGAGGGAGCATATGTCTGTATATAACCATTAATGTGTGTATCTGAGTGAGTGTATGTTACTGTCTGATAGTTTCTATGTTTGTAAAGCATAATGAGAAGTGTGATTGTGTGTGCGCGTATGCAGTGGTTGACAAATCACCAAAAAAGCTACTCGTCACCTAGTACCAAATGTGTGCTGCTTGGGCCAATATTTACTCGCCCGGGGGTTAAATCCACTCGCCCGGGGCGAGCAAATGTATAGGTTTGTCGAACACTGCGCGTATGTATATATATATATATATATATATTGTGACAAACGGCTTACTCCGGGGCTCCGTCGTTTGTCCGGGACTGTTTAGAACACGGTCTTTTAGGGTAGGTTAAATGATGAGGCGTCACGTACTGTTCCTTTAAACAGGCTATGCCTGGTTTATTCAGTCCCAGGCACTGAGACTGCCACAGTGCATACAACAGAAAACAGATCAAAACAAAAGCTGCTCACCTGAGCGATAACTTAACTTAGATATCCCTGACTCAGGGTTGGAAGTGGCTTTTCCACTTCCAACATCAAAACACGGTACTTTTGCAGTCTTACACAAATGAACAGAAAGATTGAACCTGTTTGGGGAAGAGGCTTCTCCCCTCTGTAGTTCAGCAGCCTTCCAGCCTCCTGGCTCTTGTGGGGAGACCAGAGCAAACAGGAAATCAGTCTTTCATACCTGATTCCTAATTAGCATGACAGGTGACAGAAATCAGGCAGCAGACAAACTCTGGTCTGGATCTCT
>NW_027454337.1:0-22500 GCF_040206685.1 Ascaphus truei
CTTACCAGCCGTGTGTTCAGCACAGGAAACAGCAAAGCTAGAAGGGCCCCGTTCAACATGTGCATCTGCAGCCTTCAGAGAGACAGACAGACAGACAGACAGCCTGGGTTATGCCAAATCTGCAGTGATACACCCAGAGAGAAGACCCCGCTACATACACGGAGAAGAGAATTTTTTTTTTTTTATATAAGAATGTTTTACCAGGAATTATAGGCTAAAGTAGTAAAATTCAGGGCATTATTGAAAACCCTGCTCTCTGATTGGTTAAAATTCCGGGCATTACTGATTGGATAATGCCCGGAATTTTAGCTGCTTGCAAAGTGTAATTTTCAATCTGTTTATTTCCGGCCAATCAGCTTTCACAACAGCTGAGACAGGGCAGGGGATTGGTTAGAATGAAGTAACAGCCACGGGTTGACTCCTCCCCCTCCTGGTGTGTGTGTGTGTGTGTGTGTGTGTGTGTGTGTGTGTGTGTGTGTGTGTGTGTGTGTGTGTGTGTGTGTGTGTGTGTGTGTGTGTGTGTGTGTGTGTGTGTGTGTGTGTGTGTGTGTGTGTGCGCAAAGAGGGGGCAGCAGTGTGTGGATATAGATATCTGCAGTGTAATCTATATAACTATACAAAAGTGTCTATTATTTATGAAAAAAGTCTACATTTAGCCTATAATAGTAATAATCCCCTCAGAAAACAGAACAGGGCATTGCTGCTTCGCCTCGGGCCTTCAACTCTTCCAGCCAGGGCATTATTGACCAGTAATGCCCTGTTCTTCGGGGATTATAACTTAAGTAATACCTGAAAACGTGAAGTAACTGGATGTTTATCCTGGGCACAGAGTTGTGATAACAATACATGGTTACGGCATGAACAGGAGGTTATACATTAGATTTACAGACATTGCATGGACAGTTAATGAGAATATAGGATATGGGCGCGAGCAACAGTTACAGAGCAGAATACAATGTGAGAGCCAAAGTCTGGAAAGAATGTAGCCTGGTGGCTGCTTTGAGTGGCGTGTACGTGTGTGTACGTGTGTGTACGTGTGTGTACGTGTGTGTACGTGTGTGTACGTGTGTGTACGTGTGTGTACGTGTGTGTACGTGTGTGTACGTGCACCAAAGTGGCTTAGAAAAGTAGCTGCACAAAGGAAGAAAAGATCCCTGAACATATAACATTTATACCCTGAAAACAATGGGGGGGGGGGGGGGAATAAAAATCTTCCTGAAATAAATTCAATTTAGTGGAAGACAAAAAAATGACGATGTAGAACTCACCCCCCGCCCCCCCCCCCCTCCTTTCCAATAAAACCTCCACCTACTCAGGTAATCTAACCACTTCCCTGTCCGACAAGCAGGGCACCCACCTGAAAATCACTGTGGCGACCTTACAAGGGGGACAGGCCAGGAGGAAAATCTGCAACACAAACAGAGACAAGTGTCAGACCCACGGCCCCTCCCGCAGCGCGACCGGCGCCCGATATATCGCATTAGGACCCCCGCTGTGTGCTTGCTTTATATATTGCTCTCTCCCCCCCCCCCCCCCCCCCCCCCCCGGATAGATTCTCCTACTCCCAGTATGTACGCGTGGGAACATTATACAGGCCGTTCCCCAGCAGAATGGGACATTTGGACGAGGTTGTGTCACCTCTCACGCTACATTCCCCACTTATAATTCTACGCCTTATAAAAGGGTAGTGTATCTGCACTGTCAATCCAGGGCATGGTATGGGCTGCAGTATATGCCAGGGGTGCTCCACCCAAGTCCTCAAGCACCCCCTTCCCCCCCAACAGGTCAGGTTTTCAGGATATCCCTGCTACAACACAGGTGGCTCAATAAGTCCCTGCTTCAGCAGAGATGGCTCAATCAGTCCCTGCTTCAGCACAGGACTCAGGGATATCCTAAACCTGAGCTGTTGGTGGCCCTTGAGGAATGAAGTTGCCCAACCGGCTCCAAATAAGAAAAGAAGCAGAATGACACACACACACACACACACACACAGTGAAAGGTGGAAATTCCAGCAGACAAAAAGCACTGATCGTTACCAAATTTCAGCTGCATTTTCCGCCTGTTACCGAAGTGACAGGTTTAAGGAGTCAAATCCCAGCGCACGAAAAGTTACACACCTACAAGTATTTTGGTATAATATTTAATGGTGGAAAGTCAGTCCTGTGCGTCTGCCGTCCGCGTTCAGCAAGAGTTTGCACAGGGAACCGCCGCACCCCACCCCAACTTACAGGTCGTTTGACAGAAGCAAAACACAATGACAACTCCTCCCCCCACCCCCCAACTCAGAGACCCCCATAGAAAATAAAAATATTCTGGAGTCCCACTCTTCCCACGCGGTTTGCGTTGGTTTATAAAGCCAATGACATTCGGTTTAGAAAAGGTTTTGTTTGTGAAACGTGGATTCCTGGGGCTGTCAGAGCTACTTATACAGAACAAACAGACTTCCTCCATAAAAGTCCAGTTTGTGTCGGACCTGGCCAGACCCGCGGCTCCGTTTTCGGTTTAGTCCCAAGTAACAAATACTGTACACTACACACGCAACCCTCCCTGTAGCCAGTGGCAAAAAAAGCCCTGCACACAAAATACAGGTTATTTCAGAATAAAGCGCGAGAAAACGATGCAAATATGCCAGGAGTGGCCAACCCCAGTCCCCAACAGGTCAGGTTTGCAGGATATCCCAGCTTCAGCACAGGTGGCTCAATCAGAGGCTCAGTCTTTGACTGAGCCTCTGATTGAGCCACCTGTGCTGGAGCAGGTACTGTGAGCCACCTGTGCTGAAGCAGGGATATCCTGCAAACCTGACCTGTTGCGGGGGGGTGGGGCGCTTGAGGACTGAGTTGAGCACCCATACAATAGGCTTTTCTTACTGTCCCAAATTGGTATCAATCATTATTACTTGGTAATGCAAGCAGGTAAGAGGCAGTACAAAACGCAGATACCGTTATGACCGGTATAGGACCTGAGGAAGGAGCCTGAGAGGTTGGAAAGCTTGTAACATATCAACGCCTTGTTGCTCCAATAAAAGTTATCACGCCCCCTACTCCCTCTCCCTCCTCTGTTACTACAATGTACACGGAAGTTAAAATCACAGCGCTGACTTCGCCAAAGTCAACGCAACGAGCTGAGCCTGCCGCGCGACGCCAGGAGAGGCTCTGTTCTATTAAAACCAATGTGTATTTTTTTAAACCGGACGCCAACGTGATGAAAAACCCGAATCAACCATTTCTCGTCAGTGATGGAAAACTGCACGAAACTCTGAGTAGGTCAAAGACATCTACGCATTAGCGCATTATTCAAAATGTATGTGTCTTTATTTATATAGCGCCATTAATGTCCGTAGCGCTTCACAGCAGTAATACATGTGGCAATCATATAAATAAATACCAAAAATCAGGATATATGCAACTTGGGATGCCCCAACTGAATGAGGACAAAGGAAAATCCAGCATGGAAAAAAATATTTACATTTTGTTTGTGCTACAGGCAACAAAGACCTAGGGGCCTATGCAGAGAGCAGCGTTAGAATAAATTGGACAGTTTAAGAAAAAGTAGCTTTAATGGAGAGTTTTATTCTCCATATGCAGAAATGGGCGAAATCCGCTATTTTTAGCATTACTGCATGTGGAGAATTGTAAATGAGGAGATGCGCGCAGCTGAAAGGGGAAGAAAAAAAATCGCGCATTTTTTTTTTCCCTATAGCCGGCGACTTCCTGCTTCTTGCCAACTTTAGTTGGCGGAGAAAATTGACGAAAATCGCGCCAAAAACAGCCGCTAGATGGCGAGCGCGGCTTTCTGAATTCGGCTATTTTTCAGACTGGCGAGATGTAGTTTCTCGCCAGCCGCGCGGCGAAATTTTGAAATAGAAATGGCGAGATTGCAAATAGCGCTGCTCTCTGCATGGGAGCTTTTTTCGGACATGCGCAGTAGCGCCGTATACCCTCCATTTTCTCTGCATGAGGCCCCTAGTCAGGGTAACAACATTTATAGCAAGAGGGTAGCCGAGCACACCGAACAAAAGATGCAAAAAAATGAGTGCAAAAAGATAATTTTAAGGTCTGAACATGTTCTATGACTGTGTTCAGTCATTCAAATAATCATATAAATAACAAATAATACAAATAACACACGATGGGAAGAAGCGCTTCAGACATAAAAGTAACATTTAGGAAAAGGAGTCCCTGCTCCGAAGAGCTTACAATCTAATTGTTGGTGGGAATAATGTACAGAGACAGTAGGAGGGCGTTCTGGTAAGTGTGTCTGCAATGCTATTTTATGCATCTGTTTGATCTATTTAACTATGAATTTGTATTTAATAATATGTAGTAACTGGGACTAATTGTTATTAAAAATAAATAAATGAGCACTCGTAAAAACATCAGGGAGTCTCCTGGCGTTAGCCCAGACAAAAGGTGCATTAACCATGTAAAGGTCATGTGAACAAAGATCATCGCAAATACTGTTACAAAGATATATAAGAGAAAACAGCAAGACGTATATATATATATATATATATATATATATATATATATATATATATATATATATATATATATATATATATATATATATATATATATATATATATACTGTCCTGTGAAGGGTGCAGCTCCTGAGATGGATTCAATCCAAATCCATGGAGACGGTGGGGCAGGTAATCAGGTCCACGCTCACATCCAGGTATATGTATTGAAAACACAAAAAAAGCAATAGTGCAACAGAGTATGCACATGGGGAAATCTTTCCTAGCCAGTATACGAATGTAATCGTACCCACATTGTATATGAGCAGGAAAGATTTCCTCATGTGGATACTGTGTTGCACTATTTCATTTTTTTGTCGTTTCAATATATACCTGGATGTGAGTGCGCACCCGATTACCTGCCCCATCATGTACAGGTTGCCTTGTCTCGCCTTCAAATACTTTCTGGGCAAGCTCCTCGCCCCTACCACGTGCAGCACTTATCTGAGATCAGACTCAGAAAGACTGTTCACGGTCCCAAGGTTCAGCAAAGTATCCGGCCGCTCCTCCTTCTCTTACCGTGCACCCCAAAACTGGAACAATCTACTCTCACAGCCGCCACCAGTCTAAGTTCTTTCAAAACTAAAGTTGTCTCACATTTTAATCTTGTCTGTAACTGTTACATACGCCTATAATATATATTATCTCTAACTGTGCATGCAATGTCTTGTATATAATGTATACCCTGTTCACTTAATGCAACTATGTATTTGTAACCATGTATTTGTCATCATAACTCTATGCCCAGGACATGCTTGAAAACGAGCGGTAATTCTCAATGTATTACTTCCCGGTAACACATTTTATAAATAACCAAGTAAAAAATGATTGGTACAAATTATTCATGCGTTAGAACGGAAACAAAAACACTTGCACTTCTATTCTTTGAGGCAAAGCAGATAACCGTTTCACACGCTATAAAAAAAAAAAATCATGTAACCCCCGTCCCCTCCTAAAGGGTTACTATAAGGTTGGAGTGTATCGGGCCTCACCCTGTGTTGTCATGGGATCATGACATCCCAGAGTATATTAGAGAAGGGGATGGTTAGGTTCCTGGAGGCCAAGAGGAGTGGAGCCTCGGGGATAGTAGATAGGTATGTTCTTAAAGTAATATTACTGACCAGGCCTCGCCTATTTTATAGTGTTGTAGATGGGGACAGTGCCCGTTAGTTAGGATCCCAGCAGAAGGCTAAGGGAGTCCATCATAGCTAATGAATAGGAAACCAGCACGCCACAGAGGGCTCCAAGTCAAGAGGGCTCCCGGGTGTCGGCGGCCCAGCTCTACCCGTGGATCTGCATTCACATTGCTCTCAGTCTGCAAGGAAGTGGCAGTTCCCAACCAGGCCAAATGTCTAGTGGTCACTTACAAAAGGACCAAGCAGGACCCAGTGTGGACAGGGTTATAGGAAAGAGTATCCCGGAGAAACAAGAGGGGGGTCCGACACAAACAAATAAGTTAATATACCTCCATTATAGCGTTAAGAGTCGGCACTGATGGAAGAAACCGTAATTCCTGCATGTTTAAATATAAAATCGTACAACGTCTGGAAATGCGCGTGGTCCCCGTGCTTGGGGACACAAATAAATTACAGTAGTACTACAAAAAGTTCCTGGAATCCAATATTGTACATCCTGGCTACCTGATCGCCCACCTGTGCTGAAGCAGGGATATCCTGAAAACCTGACCTGTTAGCTCTTGAGGACTTGAGTTGGCTATCCCTGATTTAGGGCAAATATGGGATGTAAAACCAGGACCAGATCTTGCCAGCCTGGAGCCGGGTCCACAACCCCATTTATACCCCAACAGATAGCAGGAAAAGTGCAGCGTTACAGTCATCTCTCATACCACGGATGTCTGCTCAATAAACCAGTAACACTCGATGTATGATCATACACACAGGCAGGCATGAACGTGTGCAGATTGCAGATATAAGCCACAGTATAACATTAGCCCTGGTGTTGCCATAACAACGCTTTCCGCTGCTTTAATGCTAATTATTACAGAAAGCAACGCGCCTTCCCCCCATTCACAAGCAGCAAAAGCAATCATTAGCCAGACATATTCAGCACATCTCAGCGACCCCCGTGAGCTCTGCATTCCAAAAACAGCGCCGCACTTAACCAGCAAGCCCAGCGAAACCCGGCAGTCACCGCGGCGGCCATTTTTTAAAGCAGTTTTGCAGGGGGGGCGGGGGGAGAAAGAGGGGGGGGGGGAAGCACAAAACCTCTTTACCGCTGGAATAGATGGGAGACACACCATGGTACTTGGTTCTGGTGGCCACCTACTTCCTGCCGCCCCCCTCCTGCTCAACGTCAAATGACGCCATGGCAACAAAACGCCGTGACGTCACTTCAGTAACGCCCACGGCGTCAATTGACGCGGCGGTTCAGAAAGATGAGGCGGCCGCCACAGCAAGTACCTTCCCATCAGGCCCGATAAACCCAAGAGCGCGGCAGAACTATATGGGGGCGGACCTTTTTGCCCCCCCTTCCCGGGAGACAAAGCCCCAAAAACCAGGAGCCGACGCATAGAATAAAGTGACCACCCTAAATAAAGGAACATCAACTACTTTTTAGGATTTTAAAAAAAAAAAGTACGCTTTGGGAATACAGCTGCAACATAAGGAAGCGTTTGTACATATTCAGTACTGCTCTACATCGCAGCATGTGTACTGTCAGAGGGAGGGAATCATAGACAAGAAAAACGTGGGGATTAGAGGATTACATCCAGGGCTTCAAAATGAACATGGTTTTAAAACAGGTCCTGATTCGCACGCTAAACAAAATGGTATTTATTTATACAATGTTTTACCAGGAAGTAATACATTGAGAGTTACCGCTCGTTTTCAAGTATGTCCTGGGCACAGAGTTAATATGACAAATAATACATGGTTACAAATACAGTTACATAAATGAACAGGGTATACATTATATACAAGACATTGCGTGCACAGTTAGAGATAATATATATATTATAGGCTTATGTAACAGTTACAGACCAGATTAAAATGTGAGACAGCCTTAGATTTGAAAGAACTTAGACTGGTGGTGGATGTGAGAGTCTCCGGTAGGTTGTTCCAGTTTTGGGGTGCACAGTAAGAGAAGGAGGAGCGGCCGGATACTTTGCTGAACCTTGGGACCATGAACAGTCTTTTGGAGTCAGATCTCAGATGATAGGTGCTGCGTGTGGTAGGGGCGAGGAGCTTGCAATGATATAAGGGGGGAAGGGGTTGTGGGGAGTGATGCATGAACGTTTGGGGAAATGTACAATTACTCCAGCATCTATTGAACAATAAACCAGAAGTAATTGTAACACAGAGTGAACATCCACAGGAGAATATACAGGAGAATATACAGGCCTTTCAAAAAGATACCTGCACTACAGGAAAGTGACCTGCCCCAGGGGGAATTCAGGATATGTAGACACAAAAACAAAGTGACAAACCTTCCACCACACAGCAAATAAAACTACCTCGCGTGAGCACGTTCACATCTCAGACGGGTCTGCAACCCTGCCCTTCCCCATTATCTCTTAGCATACAATGCTTCCACTGCAGCCAGGGATTCTGGGTAATGACATGCAAATGAGCACAGTGTGTAATACGACAGGCAAAAGCATGCAGGGAGCAGTGTCCAAATGGATAAGAAGCAACACGAGAGAAATAAATAAAATATAAAAATGTTTTTATATATAATTGAGAAAGGTCCCACTGGGGGACCGAAACGTCGTTTTTTGTGTCTTCTATCAAATATAGAAAATGTATGATTTACTTACCTGCGTGCTGTCCCTTGATGTCGTGTTGCAACCGGTATATATATATATATATATAGAGAGAGATATATATATAGAGAGATATATATATAGAGAGATATATATATAGAGAGATATATATATAGAGAGATATATATATAGAGAGATATATATATATAGAGAGATATATATATATATAGAGAGATATATAGAGAGAGAGGAGAGATAGAGAGAGATAGAGATAGAGAGAGATAGAGAGAGATAGAGAGAGATAGAGAGAGATAGAGAGAGAGAGAGATAGAGAGAGATACAGAGAGAGATAGAGAGAGAGAGAGAGAGAGATAGAGAGAGATAGAGAGAGAGATAGAGAGAGATAGAGAGAGATAGAGAGAGATACAGAGATAGAGAGAGATAGAGAGAGATAGAGAGAGAGAGATTCTGGGTTGCAGATCTGTCTAAGACATGCAGATGAGCATACAGTAATATTTCCATTTAAGGTGTATATATATGTATATATAAATATATATATCTCAAATGGAAATATTACGTTATGTGCTGTATTTAATACATTCATTTTCATTCACCTGAGTGCTGTCTCCTTTTTGCTGCTATGCGGTAATGTATACTTTTATTATTTATATGGGACATGCACCTATTCATTATTGAATTTCTATTGGAGTGCCAGTGATTCTTTATAATATATATATATATAGGAAAACACAGGGGGTGCCCAGTGCTACATCCAAATGACAAAACATACATGGTAATAATTACAAGAAATGATGCTTCAATACTAATAACATTGCTAATGCTAATAATAAAATATGTTTTTTTAGTTAGAAATTTTGGCCAAAACATCATAAGCTTGCACACCAAACGTCAAGGTAAACCATAATAAGTGCAAGTCCTACACTACACTGCATTTGTTCCCAATACCTCTGTATGAGGGGGAAGAACCATAATAGATTCATTACCTGCAGCAAGATGAGACAATCCACCATTAAAAAGGGGGAGTTGACGTGAGCTCTGGGGGAGGTGCCACAACCTCCATACAACTGATACCAGTCAGAAATTAATTAAACACACAAACCCAGCAAGCTCAAACGCCCACACCCTCCTAAAATTGACTATATGTAATGCCACATAGAGTGCAACTGGGCTGTGGCAAGTGAATATAGGAAAACACAGGGGGTGCCCAGTGCTACATCCAAATGACAAAACATACATGGTAATAATTACAAGAAATTATGCTTTCATCATTTCTTGTAATTATTACCATGTATGTTTTGTCATTTGGATGTAGCACTGGGCACCCCCTGTGTTTTCCTATATTCATGTGCCACAGCCCAGTTGCACTCTATGTAGCATTACATATAGTCAATTTTAGGAGGGTGTGGGCGTTTGAGCTTGCTGGGTTTGTGTGTTTAATATATATATATATATATATATATATATATATATATATATATATATATATATATATATATATATATATATATATATATATATATATATACACACACACACACAGTGTGTGTGTGTGTGTGTGTGTGTGTGTGTGTGTGTGTGTGTGTGTGTGTGTGTGTGTGTGTGTATATGTATGTATATATGTATATACACACACACACACACACACACACACACACACACACACACACACACACACACACACACACACACACACACACACACACACACACACACACACACACACACACACACACACGGAGGGGAAACTAGAAGTGGCACCTAATGATGACTAAACTGACCAAATGGGTAGAATATATGCTATAAAGGGCTAGTGAACCATGGACAATGTAGGAGTATATAACACAATAAAAAATATCAACTCAAAAATATATAAAAAAAAGTATATAAAAAATAACAATGAAAACATAAAATATAAAAAATAGAAGATACAAAAACCAGTCCCAAAACACTGTCCTCCAGAGTCTTTGCAGCCCGTTTAAGGGGAACAACCCTCCCGTGGAGATATCTAAAGGAGAAAAAAACAGGCGCACTCATAGTGTAGTAAGGTTAACAATTTTATATGGGACTGGATAAAATATGAACTGCGCACTCACAAACGGAGAAAGGTTAATCGCATGTATGAGATAAATTCTCAATCGCCAACAAGTGAAGGAGGAACTCGACCGCAACTCCGGGTAGGAAGCCGTCACGTCGCTGTACAGGAGGGACCCGTTGCGGTAGATATTCCGTGTATCGAAGACAGGAACCAGGCACCTCCGCGCTGTTCAAGCGTTTCTCTCACCAGAGAGCTTCCGGGTCAGCCTCGTCACTCACAGCACATCGAGTGCATGGAAGGTTTCCGGGTCAGCCTCGTCACTCACAGTACATCGAGCGCATGGAAGGTTTCCGGGTCAGCCTCGTCACTCACAGCACATCGAGTGCATGGAAGGTTTCTGGGTCAGCCTCGTCACTCACAGCACATCGAGTGCATGGAAGGTTTCCGGGTCAGCCTCGTCACTCACAGCACATCGAGTGCATGGAAGGTTTCCGGGTCAGCCTCGTCACTCACAGTACATCGAGTGCATGGAAGGTTTCTGGGTCAGCCTCGTCACTCACAGCACATCGAGTGCATGGAAGGTTTCCGGGTCAGCCTCGTCACTCACAGCACATCGAGTGCATGGAAGGTTTCCGGGTCAGCCTCGTCACTCACAGTACATCGAGCGCATGGAAGGTTTCCGAGTCAGCCTCGTCACTCACAGCACATCGAGTGCATGGAAGGTTTCCGGGTCAGCCTCGTCACTCACAGTACATCGAGTGCATGGAAGGTTTCCGGGTCAGCCTCGTCACTCACAGTACATCGAGCGCATGGAAGGTTTCCGAGTCAGCCTCGTCACTCACAGCACATCGAGTGCATGGAAGGTTTCCGGGTCAGCCTCGTCACTCACAGCACATCGAGTGCATGGAAGGTTTCCGGGTCAGCCTCGTCACTCACAGCACATCGAGTGCATGGAAGGTTTCCGGGTCAGCCTCGTCACTCACAGTACATCGAGCGCATGGAAGGTTTCTGGGTCAGCCTCGTCACTCACAGTACATCGAGCGCATGGAAGGTTTCTGGGTCAGCCTCGTCACTCACAGTACATCGAGCGCATGGAAGGTTTCCGGGTCAGCCTCGTCACTCACAGTACATCGAGCGCATGGAAGGTTTCCGGGTCAGCCTCGTCACTCACAGTACATCGAGCGCATGGAAGGTTTCCGAGTCAGCCTCGTCACTCACAGCACATCGAGTGCATGGAAGGTTTCCGAGTCAGCCTCGTCACTCACAGCACATCGAGTGCATGGAAGGTTTCTGGGTCAGCCTCGTCACTCACAGCACATCGAGCGCATGGAAGGTTTCCGAGTCAGCCTCGTCACTCACAGCACATCGAGTGCATGGAAGGTTTCCGAGTCAGCCTCGTCACTCACAGCACATCGAGTGCATGGAAGGTTTCTGGGTCAGCCTCGTCACTCACAGCACATCGAGCGCATGGAAGGTTTCCGGGTCAGCCTCGTCACTAACAGCACATCGAGCGCATGGAAGGTTTCCGGGTCAGCCTCGTCACTCACAGCACATGGAAGGTTTCCGGGTCAGCCTCGTCACTCACAGCACATCGAGTGCATGGAAGGTTTCCGGGTCAGCCTCGTCACTCACAGCACATCGAGCGCATGGAAGGTTTCCGGGTCAGCCTCGTCACTCACAGTACATCGAGTGCATGGAAGGTTTCCGGGTCAGCCTCGTCACTCACAGCACATCGAGTGCATGGAAGGTTTCCGAGTCAGCCTCGTCACTCACAGTACATGGAAGGTTTCCGAGTCAGCCTCGTCACTCACAGTACATCGAGTGCATGGAAGGTTTCTGGGTCAGCCTCGTCACTCACAGCACATCGAGTGCATGGAAGGTTTCCGGGTCAGCCTCGTCACTCTCAGTACATCGAGTGCATGGAAGGTTTCCGGGTCAGCCTCGTCACTCACAGTACATCGAGTGCATGGAAGGTTTCCGGGTCAGCCTCGTCACTCACAGTACATCGAGTGCATGGAAGGTTTCCGGGTCAGCCTCGTCACTCTCAGTACATCGAGTGCATGGAAGGTTTCCGGGTCAGCCTCGTCACTCTCAGTACATCGAGTGCATGGAAGGTTTCAGGGTCAGCCTCGTCACTCACAGCACATCGAGCGCATGGAAGGTTTCTGGGTCAGCCTCGTCACTCACAGTACATCGAGTGCATGGAAGGTTTCAGGGTCAGCCTCGTCACTCACAGCACATCGAGTGCATGGAAGGTTTCTGGGTCAGCCTCGTCACTCACAGCACATCGAGTGCATGGAAGGTTTCTGGGTCAGCCTCGTCACTCACAGCACATCGAGTGCATGGAAGGTTTCTGGGTCAGCCTCGTCACTCACAGCACATCGAGTGCATGGAAGGTTTCTGGGTCAGCCTCGTCACTCACAGCACATCGAGTGCATGGAAGGTTTCCGGGTCAGCCTCGTCACTCACAGCACATCGAGTGCATGGAAGGTTTCCGGGTCAGCCTCGTCACTCACAGTACATCGAGCGCATGGAAGGTTTCCGGGTCAGCCTCGTCACTCACTTCACATCGAGCGCTGTACTGGCAGTAAATCCCGATGGTACAGGGATCGTCTCTCGGTTCTTTAAGAGTGAAAGTCCAATGCAATAAAATAAATAGGGCGTTATTACTTGGAGTATTTTCATTTATTTTATTGCGTTGGACTTTCACTCTTAAAGGACGGAGAGACTATCCCTGTACCATCGGCGATTGAGAATTTATCTCATACATGCGATTAACCTTTCTCCGTTTGTGAGTGCGCAGTTCATATTTTATCCAGTCCCATATAAAATTGTTAACCTTACTACACTATGAGTGCGCCTGTTTTTTTCTCATTATATATATATATATATATATATACAGTGGTGGACAAATCACCAAAAAATCTACTCGCCGAACAAAAAAAAATCTACTCGCCACCTAGTACCACACGTGTGCTGCTTGGGCCAATAGGAGCTCGCCACGATGTTAAATCCACTCGCCCGGGGCGTGCAAATGTATAGGTTTGTCGAACACTGTATATGTATATATATATATATATATATCTCAAATGGAAATATTACTGTATGCTCATCTGCATGTCTTAGGCAGGTCTGCAACCCCGCCTTTCGACATTATCACCCAGCACACAGCACTGTGGGCTCATTTAAAGTCATTTCCCAGAATCCCTGGCAGCAGTGGAAGTGCTGTGTGCTGGGTGATAATGGTGAAAGGCGGGGTTGCAGACCTGCCTAAGACATGCAGATGAGCATACAGTAATATTTCCATTTGCTATATGCTTTGCTGTGGAGGGTTCTTGTCACTTTGTTTTTACCCACCATAACTTAACAAACTAAATATTTTTAATATATATATATATTAAATTTGGCAAACAGCTGTGTTTCTTTCCAGGATAATCGTTTTCTGGGACTTATTTTTTTTTTTCCACAAAGGTTTGGAGGTTTCCGTTCCAGGAACAGAAAACGGAAGGAGCCATTTTAATAATCCATCTTAAATAAGAACCACGGAAATATCACCGAGCCCCCAAATCACTGGCAGTTAGGCCGGAAAAGCACCCGCGGAGCCACGAGGCCCAATGCAGTGTAGTTTAAACATGAATTATTGAAAGAATACAGATAAAAGAGCTGCAGAGTTATTAATATGCGCGCGTGTGCTGCGAGAGCGCAGGTGCTCCCCTAATTGGTATAACTGCCTCCCCACGCGATTATCTGCGTGTGGCCTCGGGCACGGGCAGATTGCACGGCAGGGCCCTGGGGAATCTGCAATGTGTTCCTGGCACAGAACAGGATCCAATATACCACTCAACATGGGCCTTACCAATATGCCAGGCTAGTCCCCTGTGTTAGAGGAGCGTCTCATCTCATTCATTTGACTGGAGTTGAACCCTCAAAGCACTGGGAAATATAATAATAATAGTAATAATAATGTTTATTTGTACAGCGCCAATATATTCTGTCGCGCGGTACAGAGATGTGAGAATTACAGAGTTACATACAAACGAGGCAGGGCATGCACAAACGGATACAAAGAGATAATGAGGACTCTGATCCGGAGAGCTTACAATCTAAAGGCATGTTGATTAGGAGCCTATATATAGGATTTTAATCTGTCAGTTACAGAATGCTTATGGTTTAGACTCAAAGGAAGATGTGTTTATTATGTTTATTTGGCCACCCCTTGATCTATTATCGGGGTGCTCAACTCCCGTCCTCACCCACCACCCCCAACCCAAAATATAGACACGGAAGGCACAGATTTGCAGAGTGGGAGATGAAGCATTCATATTCAATAGGAAGGCATTTACAGGGGTTTCCTTGAAGTTATAATGTCTTAGAACAAACAATGGTGTCAGATTAGTAACGATCCGGACTGGAGAGTGTATTTTTCCAGACCTGGGCATAGCACCAAGAAAGCCGTAGTTACTTGGTGAAACAGTGGCTGTCAGTGCAGCAGAAGAGGACCCAAGATGCTTTTTAGTGAACCCCGATCCGAATCTTCGCCGATCGGTCACATGAGAACGGATTGATCGGCAACTGTGCTAATCACTTGTAAGTGTGTAGATTGTATTGATGCACCTACAGAATGATTTTTTTTTTTTTAAATAGTTTTTAAACGATAGCTTGAACTGCAGCTTTAAAATGCCATTATGTGTTATCCTTCTGTAAGGTGCCCTCACACATCCATACATCTTCCAGAACGCCCCGGCCGCACTGAGGTTTTGGGTGTGCACGCCGCCATTTGCATAATGTGCAACCATCGCTTAAGTACACAACTTTTTGGGCGTGGTTGCACCTATAAATCAGGTTCATAATCAGGTTCTGCCCAAGACCAATTATACTCCTTGATCTTCACTACAGTATTAAACTGGGACCACTTCCCATATTTTGGGCAGGAATTCCTCGTCAAACCTGTACTTCTAGATCTGGTGTTGAAACTCCCTGCTACTTCTGCTCTTTCTGATGGAGGGTGTTGGCCGTTCCCACACATATTCCCCATTATGTCTCCAACATTTTGTCAGGAACATTGCTGCTACAAAGTGCCTTATGCATGGATGACGCTATGCAAATATAACTATATATACATACAGTGATCGATGTACATTGTCACAACCCATATGTAAATCATGTCAAGACCCGACACTTACAATGACCACACGATCATTACTATATCGCCGTCAAGGTGAGCGCTTATAGTGCCGGCGACAGCGATGTCGCGTCAAAACAAATGCATTGCCGCCGTCGCGTGCGCATATAGTAAGTGCTACGCGACGGATTGGTCGCGATTGCTGGAAGTTATCTCAATTTGATTTTTCCAGCGCCCGCAGCCTGACGTCGCCCGCACTATAAGCGCAGCCTGACGTCTCCGGCACTATAAGCGCAGCCTGACGTCGCCGGCACTATAAGTGCAGCCTGACGTCGCCGGCACTATAAGCGCAGCCTGACGTCGCCGGCACTATAAGCGCAGCCTGACGTCGCCCGCACTATAAGCGCAGCCTGACGTCGCCGGCACTATAAGCGCAGCCTGACGTCACCGGCACTATAAGCGCAGCCTGACGTCGCCCGCACTATAAGCGCAGCCTGACGTCGCCGGCACTATAAGCGCAGCCTGACGTCACCAGCACTATAAGCGCAGCCTGACGTCGCCGGCACTATAAGCGCAGCCTGACGTCACCAGCACTATAAGCGCAGCCTGACGTCGCCGGCACTATAAGCGCAGCCTGACGTCGCCGGCACTATAAGCGCAGCCTGACGTCACCAGCACTATAAGCGCAGCCTGACGTCGCCGGCACTATAAGCGCAGCCTGACGTCACCAGCACTATAAGCGCAGCCTGACGTCGCCGGCACTATAAGCGCAGCCTGACGTCGCCGGCACTATAAGCGCAGCCTGACGTCACCAGCACTATAAGCGCAGCCTGACGTCACCAGCACTATAAGCGCAGCCTGACGTCGCCCGCACTATAAGCGCAGCCTTATGCATATTATCAGTCTGCAGATTATTCTCTGTCTGGCAGCGAATGTTTATCAGTCAATTTATGAATTCTGACACTGGAGATATAAAGCTATTGAGTTAATAATAATAGTATTTTAAGAGATTAACCCATTGGCTGCCACAGGTGTCGGGAATCCATCTCTCCACATCCCGTCCACCCTGAGAGTAGCAGACACGTCCCTCTAAAATGTTTTAGTTATTCCAATAAATGACTGTATTGGTGAAAGCACTTTGCATTGTGTTATTTATTACCTGGTTACTTTGGGCTCAGATCTACGGTTCATAGTTAACATGTTAATTACACAGAAAACGGACGGCATGTGAATAATGATCCTTTCTTACTTATTAAAGGGGTAGTTCTGCAGAGGAAAATTATTAAAATTGAAGATAAATGCCACAAGAAACTCTTCCTTTTAACCATCCAGACACCTTTAATTTAGCAAATACCCGCCCCCCTCTGCTAACCTACAGACGCAGGACTCCGTGAAGAGAAGCAACGCGTCACTCAAGAGTATAAGGTTTGTGAAAATGCGACATCAAGGAAACGCCATTCTACCTGCGGTGATCGCCCCTTCTTCCGTAGGTAACCTGGGAAAACAGCTCGAATCCCGTGGTCACACCCTTCACTCCAAATACATTTACTACAGCCCAGATCAAGAATTCCTTATCCCAGGGGTTCTCGACTACAGGCCTGAAGACACCCCCTAACAGGTCAGGTTTGAAGGATATCCCTGCTTCAGCACAGGTGGCTAAATCAGCTGGTAAGACGTTGACTGGCCGACTCCAGTCCTCAAGGGCCACCAACAGATCAGGATTTACGGATATCCCAGCTTCAGCACAGGGGGCTCAATCAGTGGCTCAGTCTTCGACTGAGCCACTGATTGAGCCCCCTGTGCTGAAGCTGGGATATCCTTAAAATCGGACATGTTGGGGGAGGGGGGGAGTCTTGGGGACTGCAGTTGAGAACTCCTGCTTTAAACTAACAATACATTGTGAAAGCAGCAAAATGGTTCATCCCGGGGACTTTGTCTATGAAACGCAAGCCGTGGTTTAACACACAAAGCAAATAGAAAAATACATGTTCTAGTGAGAGTGTTCCATGGAGATGGTACCACACCCAGCTGCTCTCCCGCCAGCAGGTACAAAAAAACAGTTGTGGATTTGTTAACCCTGAAGAGCTTACAATCTAATGCGGCTGGTGCACCTGGAGATAAAACCGGCATGTCTCCGGTAAGCTGGAGCCGTGTCTTGGAACTGTGTTCTCCCACGTCAAAAACCAGTGGTTTGTATTTATTTGGTTCCCCGAGCCAGGCGAGGCCTTCCTGCTGAACGTGCGGAACTTCCACGGTTGCAACATCAGTCTGGCTTTGCAAACCAACTAATTCCTTAAAAAGCCATAGGCCCCTCCCAGCATATTAAATAGGGGGAGACGTCCCAAATTCCAGTAATTATACATCCTCTTTCATTACTTAAACAAGGTGTTTTTCTGCAGCATGTGATTACACCATTGGGTCCCCTCCTCAGGGACAGAGACCACTCTCCTGCTTTACTCCCCTTACATCTGGTCTCATCCCACCCTCGCCAACCTGATCACACCCCCAACCAACCCCATGCACTTAATGTTAATCACACCGCACATGTTCTCACGTGGTGCTGCAATTGAGAGGTTTTGCCACTTTGTATATTTGGCTTAAATCCCGTACTCTGCGTTTGTAGCCAGGGATATTTCCAAAGATCTCCGCCAGAAGTTACATTGAAAAGGTCGGCGGACATGTGACCATCACCAAAATTAAGCTTATTCAGGAGACATTCCGTTCTGGTTTGGTTATGATTAGATGTAATATCCCCAGTATAAATACACGGCTCTGTTGTATGTATCGTGATATGTACAAGAAGCGACAAAGCAGGTCTGCTAACAATGCGCCTAGATTTACTGACAATAAATATTACAAGCTGTGCAGCTCTCTCTATTCCAGGCTCGATGCTTCTGGTGACTTAGCAGGTTAATGTGGACACGAGCCTGTAAGGATCCACCGCTGCGCTATGCGCGGTGTGCGCAGTCTCCTCCGTTCCACTGTGTAATAGGATTCACCTGCCTTGTCTCCATCAGCCAACCACAGCCATGCATACTAGGGAGTATGCTTCCTCCTCATTGGTCTGTTCTCCCTATATATGCTCAGCCTGCCCTCGGGCACATTGGCTGAGCATAACCTTGTGTATGTGCGCTGTGGTCACTGCAGTCCTGCCCCCTGTCTGAGCCTGGCCTGTATTGTCCTGTGTTGCCTGACCTTGTTTGCTTTTTGGATTCCGCACTTCTCCGCTCCTGACCCCCGGCTTACCAACGACGATCCGCACCTCTCCAATCCAGACCTCGGCAAGTATCACTGACCATACTGACCTCTCCTACCCCCGACCTATCTCCACTCCAGACGCGCCTCGGCCTCGCGGTCACGCCTTGTTTGTGGTGAGCGCATCGTTACAGAAACATTGTTACTCACACATGTAATGCTCCCTCTGACCGGCCTGCAGTATATGCCAAGCGTAACGCAGTGCCGAACTGAATTAGGAAGCCCCTGCTGTAATGAACCGCTATACCCCCCATGCTAAGGTGCAGTTTGGGGCCTTACTAAGTGCGCAGTTCCCACACAGGCTCAGGACCCCCTTGTAGTGCCTGGGATCCGCCATTGCAGATTTTTGGGGGGCGAACCCCTCGAAGATGCCTCACAAACCCCCCTAGGGGTTCCCGAACACCCTGATGGGAATCACTGTTCTAACCAATGGTCAGTTCAACATCTTTCCCTGGTTGTCAATAGTTTAACATCTACTCTCTGATATTTGTCAATCACTTGACATGTCTGATAAGCCTCAGAGTTATAAATGTACATTATGTCTCCGGATTCTTTAAACTATTTCATTCTAGAAGCAAAAGATTTTTTTTGATGAGAAAAATTCCGGCTTTTGTCCTGAGGTATGACCAGCTGGGAGAACTGGATCTTTTACTCCCGGTGGGAACAGAAGCCCCCCGCTCGGACAGTCCTGCAGCATATAGCTCTGCAATGTATTACATGGCATGTTCTAAACACACGCATGGTATAATGATCAAATATATACACGTGCTGCAGCCTTAACACACAACACTTGTCTACTTCAACTAAAACCCCTTAGATTGCAAGCTCTGTGGGGCAGGGTCTGCCTTATGTTATTTACCTGTTACGCTGATCCACATTGGTTGTACGTTTTACCTTGTATTGCAGTGGTGTAAAGCGAAGCGTACACTGTTAGCACTGCGTAAAAAAACTGGATCGTTTGCCAATAAAAAGTCCCATTTTTTAACACAAGCCACGTGAGTCCCGTCTGCACGAAATGACATAAAAACGATGCATATTCCCTTCCGCCTGTAAATCTCTCTCCTTCACCGCAGGCAGTGACCGGTATATACCGAGCATCTTCACACTGCCGTCCTCTGTCCATCACCGGACTGGGACCATTCGCTGGGCCACCCCATTCTCTGCTCGTTCTCACTTGGGTGTGAAGCTCTTGCTGATCCGAGAGGTCTCCCGTCCTAGCAACACACACATCTCCCGTCCTAGCAACACGCGTGTTAATCACCGTACCTGGGTATTGCACGTGTGCAGGATATAGATTCACAATGAATAAGGATGAGACGGCGCAGTGATCATGCTGCGCTCCCAGCAGTTGGCTCACGTCAGAGCTACTATGAGGACATCACATTGCGTACACTGCACATACACAACCCATTCATGGGTTGTGTATCGCGTACACATCTGCTACCTACTAGATGGATGTTGCCTATCTCCATGTTAATGCCAGCTACTTACTACCACACATCCCCCAAAGCATGTGCCCCACTGCTCAGTGACACAACCAAACGCGCAAACGTAAGGGACCATTCTGGCTTTGAGAATATGGCTGTAATTGGTAAGCTCTTCAGCGAGAGCCATCGCAGCTTTGGAAGTTTGCCTGTAGAGTGTAAGCTCTTCAGCCCTCTCTCTATACATCTACAACTTGTACCCTAGCATTGCATCCCTCTGTGCTGTTCACCCTTTGCTTATTAGTTATACACTACATCATCCATACATGGCTGGTGCTATATACTGTAGCAGTGACCCTTTAGCTGACAGAGGGAATAGTACCGCATAAAGGGCAAGCATTTCATATTGACTCACACATTGGGTGCAGAGCCGAACATTAACCCCTTCAGAGGCAGTGGCACATTGTTGTGTCACTATACATGGCTGCCAGGGGGCACAGCAGGATGGGGGACTGGGGGGGGGGGGGGTACAGCAGGATGGGGGACTGGGGGGGGGTACAGCAGGATGGGGGACTGGGGGGGGGGGTACAGCAGGATGGGGACTGGGGGGGGGAGGGTACAGCAAAATGGGGACTGGGGGGGGGTACAGCAGGATGGGGACTAGGGGGGGTACAGCAGGATGGGGACTGGGGGGGGTACAGCAGGATGGGGACTGGGGGGGTACAGCAGGATGGGGACTGGGGGGGGGGTACAGCAGGATGGGGACTGGGGGGGGGTACAGCAGGATGGGGACTGGGGGGGTACAGCAGGATGGGGACTGGGGGGGGGTACAGCAGGATGGGGACTGGGGGGGGTACAGCAGGATGGGGACTGGGGGGGGTACAGCAGGATGGGGACTGGGGGGGGTACAGCAGGATGGGGACTGGGGGGGGTACAGCAGGATGGGGACTGGGGGGGGTACAGCAGGATGGGGACTGGGGGGGGTACAGCAGGATGGGGACTGGGGGGGTACAGCAGGATGGGGACTGGGGGGGGTACAGCAGGATGGGGACTGGGGGGGGTACAGCAGGATGGGGACTGGGGGGGGTACAGCAGGATGGAGACTGGGGGGGGGTACAGCAGGATGGAGACTGGGGGGGGGTACAGCAGGATGGAGACTGGGGGGGGGTACAGCAGGATGGAGACTGGGGGGGGGTACAGCAGGATGGAGACTGGGGGGGGGTACAGCAGGATGGAGCTGGGGGGGGGTACAGCAGGATGGGGACTGGGGGGGGTACAGCAGGATGGGGACTGGGGGGGGTACAGCAGGATGGGGACTGGGGGGGGTACAGCAGGATGGGGACTGGGGGGGGTACAGCAGGATGGGGACTGGGGGGGGTACAGCAGGATGGGGACTGGGGGGGGGTACAGCAGGATGGGGACGGGGGGGAGCAGGATGGGGACGGGGGGGAGCAGGATGGGGACGGGGGGAGCAGGATGGGGACGGGGGGAGCAGGATGGGGACGGGGGGAGCAGGATGGGGACGGGGGGAGCAGGATGGGGACGGGGGGAGCAGGATGGGGACGGGGGGAGCAGGATGGGGACGGGGGGAGCAGGATGGGGACGGGGGGAGCAGGATGGGGACGGGGGGAGCAGGATGGGGACGGGGGGAGCAGGATGGGGACGGGGGGAGCAGGATGGGGACGGGGGGAGCAGGATGGGGACGGGGGGAGCAGGATGGGGACGGGGGGAGCAGGATGGGGACGGGGGGAGCAGGATGGGGACGGGGGGAGCAGGATGGGGACAGGGGGAGCAGGATGGGGACGGGGGGAGCAGGATGGGGACTGGGGGGGGCACAGCAGGGTGGGGACTGGGGGGGGGCACAGCAGGGTGGGGACTGGGGGGGGGCACAGCAGGGTGGGGACTGGGGGGGGGGCACAGCAGGGTGGGGACTGGGGGGGGGGCACAGCAGGGTGGGGACTGGGGGGGGGCACAGCAGGGTGGGGACTGGGGGGGGGGCACAGCAGGGTGGGGACTGGGGGGGGGCACAGCAGGGTGGGGACTGGGGGGGGGGCACAGCAGGGTGGGGACTGGGGGGGGGGGCACAGCAGGGTGGGGACTGGGGGGGGGGCACAGCAGGGTGGGGACTGGGGGGGGGGCACAGCAGGGTGGGGGGGGGCACAGCAGGGTGGGGGGGGGGCACAGCAGGGTGGGGACGGGGGGGGGCACAGCAGGGTGGGGACTGGGGGGGGGCACAGCAGGGTGGGGACTGGGGGGGGGCACAGCAGGGTGGGGACTGGGGGGGGCACAGCAGGGTGGGGACTGGGGGGGGGCACAGCAGGGTGGGGACGGGGGGGGGGCACAGCAGGGTGGGGACGGGGGGGGGGCACAGCAGGGTGGGGACGGGGGGGGGGGCACAGCAGG
>NW_027454337.1:25000-85310 GCF_040206685.1 Ascaphus truei
TCCCTGCCCCGAAGAGCTTACAATCTAAGTGGTAATTAGGGAGAACTTACAGAGACAGGAGGAGGGTGTTCTGGTAAGTGCATCTGCAGGGGGTTAAGGGCAGTGCATCTGAGATGTATAGTATCAGCCAGCGGAGCACCCATGTGCTTCATTAAAGAGGTGTGTTTTTAGATAGGTTTTAAGGTGGAGATAGAGGGAGTCAGTCGGATATTGAGGGGAAGGACATTCCAGAGGTGTGGGGCAGTGAGTAAGAAAGATAGATATATAGATACACACACATCATTTAAACTGGACAGAAGAGGATAATTAACCCTTCACTTTATAAATGTTGTTATTGATAACATGGTGAATGATATACTTACTGTTGTACGAATATCGAATAAAAAGGCTAGCTGAAGGACAAACTTAATGTATATAATTAGTGGCATGTATCTCTTAAACCAAATAAGATAATGCTTTGGAAAGGAGAAGGGCAAGAGGAGAACCATGTCTGATTTCCTTAAATCCCATATGTGAGACCCCCTTCTTATCAAAATACCTGCGACTGATGCAACCCATTCATTATAAATAACACTCTCGGTTTAACTCATTCAGTGCCACAGAGGCAGTTGATATCAAAGAAGCTAAACGTTTTAAAAATGCCATTATCAAGGAATTGTATAAACTGTATAACAGATAATGATTTCACCATCCATACTACATCCTCAGTGTGCATTCTAGAGAGGACTCATGGTTATATAGGCTAGGAATATCAAAATAAGACTAATGGAATAATATCATTACAGATAATTATTAATAATATAATAGCAATTGTAATATAATAACAATATTTTTTTTTTTGCACTTCCAGATGTTCCAGAACTACAAACTAGACGTACAGTAAGCTTGCAAGCTGCTTATGGACTTTCTGTATTTAATATTAGTCAGGGTATTAAAAAAAAACAAAGGAAAACAAGCAAATCAATGCATGTCAGGTGACCATGGTGGAAAGGAGACGGGGTACAATGCACTGTGAATTTGCACCGCCCTCGTGAATATTTGCAATATCAAAAGCTCAAACGTTCAGCAGTGATGTCATTGAGAAGATGAATGGGCCCAAAGCAAAGTCTGTAGCAGTGGTACATACGTCATACATGGATATCCCTCACTCTACATGAAGATAATTAATTCATCCTCCCTGGCACCACGCATGGTGTGCAATGCCATGCTGCCTTCTGCGTGCTCCCTGCCTATACTGCGCTTCTTCTGCCCATTATCTGCCCAAAGCCCGCAAAGCAAATCTGCAGTTCTTTTTCTAATGAACATACGCTAATATTATACACCTGCACCTCCACACTGCAAAACTAGTTTGGGTTAAATAAAAAGCACCAAGGGGCCACTACAAGCAAAGCGTAATAAATGATTAACCTTATCAAAAACTTGAATACAAAAAAAAAAGGGGTACGCCACGGACGATATAGAAAGACCCCAGTAGCTCACAGTGGAGAGCAGACACTCCTTTGCAGCATGGAGGTTCTGGCGTCCTACTATCTTCTGACGCCATCTTCCTGAGTACTGTTCCGGGACTTTTTGGGACTTTCATTATAACGGATGACTATCTGTGGACTTTGCGGTGATATCTAAGGAATATCGTTTTTTCCTATTGTAGCCATGCTGTAAAATGGCTGCAGTCATCTCTCCTGCTCATGGAGGTTTGCCCTCACACCCTGGTGAGGTGCCCTATGTATGGATGGGAGTGGTCACAGGCTCTGACTCCATGGTTAGTGATGTCAGAGTTGTGCCAGCCTCCAGAGGATACATAAGGCACAGCACTGATCAAAAAGTTAGGATTAGGTAATAGGTTCTTCCCAGTTCAGGAAGGAGCGAAGAGTGATTATGTTAAAAGCTGCGGAATTATGAGACTGTGACCAGGGACCTGGCACAGGGTAGATACCCCTACGGGGATAGGGAATCCCTAATCAAGGAGGAATATACCTTTCAGAGGGAAGCTGCTGAACAATTATGTGTGGCTAAGGAACACTCACTGCAAGGGGCAGCTAGCCCACATCCCTCAATAAAGATGACCCTGTTGAACTATACTCTCGTGTGTGAGTGTGGAGTAATTGCACAGAGAGAAGCACCACAGAGGAGTTCCTCACCAGGACCATCCACAAGCTCAAGCTGGGATCCTGATGAGGTGGAGGCGCTGCACTGGATCTAGGTAGGACTCAAGCACACTACCTCAGCTGCCGTCTGGGTTGGCAATCCCCACACAACATCATGCGGGAGACTCAGGAGTCCTGTGGCCAACAGGTGCACCACCAGACATCACACTGTGATGGGGACTGGTTAGACCACAGGGGCCAATATGAGATTGGGTGGGTCAGGCTAGTCCAGAAAACCCGTTACATTTGGAGGCGCTGCTGAGATAGACCTGTCAACAGGACAGGCTTTTGCTAGGTCACTTGGAAACAGGGAGAGTGTCTGCTGCCACTTTGTGCTGCGTTGGGACGGACCTAGGAGTAGTCAGGGGGCTGATGGAGTTGGTCAGTTTGCAGGGATGACCTAGGGGCCTGAAAGGAGTTGGGGGTTTGGAGCCGGGCTATAGCTGTCCTAGTCACCTTGAGGTAGTGCTAGTTGGTAGGATGCCTAAAGGGATAGCCTGTTAACGTGGTCAGGAATCCTGGAGAGGGTCTGCGCTAGGCTAACCAAGATAGGTAGACGCCCAAGTACTGCATGGAAGCCCCAGAGTACTCTAGCCATTCCATTCCACTTACCGTAGGGAGCACAGACTGGGAGGAAGGAGATACAGCAGACACTGAGAGAGTGAGCCTAGCCTGAGGTAGTGCATACACGAGTCCAGCCTCCATTAGGTACACATGGTGGTGCATCAGGGAAATCTTTATTGTGCCGGTGTGGTGGCTGCCCCGCAGAGAGGAGCCCCATGTACAATACTATTAAGTACAGCGAGAAAATGGCGACCGCAAGAATGGAGGATCCGCGCGGTGCGGATAGTCCAAATTGGCGACCGGAGGCTGATGGGGAGAGCACCCCTGGCGTGTGTCCCACTGAAGAGCAAGCTGTTACCGATATGTCTGTCACGAGCCTGCTATGGAGTGGAGTGAGAGCCGTGGCCGCCCCGTTTTGGTCCTGCCTAGGGCACCGAGGCGCTACCCTGGAGGACTGTGTTGAGGACATTGTTATAACGGGAGGAGAACACAGTGAGAGTGACCGTCAGTCAGCATACAAACAGATGAACGCTACCTCATTCATTGACCAGACTGACAGTGCGACCCAAAATGGCGGCTCCCGCTTCCCTGGGAGACCGCGTGGGCCGATTGCAGAAAATTCTGCAAATGCAAAACTTGCAAGGAATTGGCCAGAAGCCACGCCAACAGGAGAGCCCCGCCCCCGTATGGCGCGAAAGCTGCGGCCGCGCCTTTATGGACAGTGACTCACTCAGCCCCAGTTCTGAGCCAACCGATTAGCCTGTGGGTCCCTCCCCTAATCTCAACCAGGGGGAGTGGTTTCCAACTATGCCCTGTGGGTATGAATCCCGCGGAGCGAAGCGCTGGTGAGGCGACAGCGCTGCTACCAAAAGTAGTCCCTGCAGCTGGAGTTGTGTACGGAAAGGAAGGGTACTTTGCACGCAAGGCAGCTGCAAGAAATCGGCTGGGATTGGCGCCAAAGGCAGAACCCCACCCAGTGGGGGATAAGGGCGCGAAAGCTGTGATCGCGCCCTCTAGGACTGAAAGAGGTGCGGCCTCAATTAAGGGACATCCTATCCCATTGTGGGATCCGCCCATAATCGCTACTACTGGGGGCGGGTTCCAATTGTGTCAGACGAGGGCGGAGCTGAACCAAGGAGTGGCTGACAATCCAACCCCTGTTGATCACTCACGCGGAACCAACTTCCAGAACAGACCATTGTTGAAAGTGGCTCCCACCAGGACAATGGCCTGCTCCCCAGACGTGAATAAGATGGTGTCCACTCAGCCCTATGCAGTACCTGGGGCGGTACTGGTGATACGCGTAGCGGGCGCTGAGACAGTGGTGGGCCTCTGCCTGCAATGCAGACTGCCCGGCGGTACCATGGGCACAGCGGCGCGCTGTCCCCAGTGGGGCACGCAGTACCTGTGGCCTATGCCCACATTTGTGCCAATCCAGACAAATGACCCAACGGGGGATACGGCTAGGCTGTCCGCCGAGACCCCCAGTGAACTGTGGACCAAGGGTGCAGATCCCGGAGAATGGGGATCGGAGCCGGTTAATACGGCTGGGCCCGAAGAGCGTGGAGCGATCGGTCAGGCAACTGACCGGGAGAAGAGAAGGCGGTCGCCACGATCGGCGACCCCAAGTACCCTTAACGTGGATTCCTCGGACGAGGGACCCAAAGAACTATCTAGTACCCTGGTCTGGCCGGTGGCGTTGTCCTGCAGAGGAAATGGAGTGAAAAGGCCACTTACCGGGAGTGACAGTGGGAGGAGTCGGGTGTCGCCGGTGGAGGGGAGGCCTGAAAGGTGGAGCCCATCCGTCCCCGGGGTCGCCGGACCAGCGGTGACTGGCGATCCACGCCCAATCTGCGGACTGGTAAGGATAGTCCTTGTTCTTGCCAGGCTCCGGTGCTGACACTAGCAGAGGAAGGGCCGTGCCAGGCCAGGACGGCGCACGTGGGCACAGGCGGACTTCCGGATATCATCGTGGAGGAAGAGATCCCGCATGGGGGTCCATCCCAAGATGGCGGCACCTCCGCGTCCGGTGATGACGTCGTTTCCGGCGGAGGCAGCGGAGCAACCGGAAGAAGATCACCAACGCTTCGGCGATCGGGCAGTGGCTCCCGATCGACTGGGAAGACCAGGAGCAAGCGACGGACCGAGGAGGGTGAGACGCAGCCGGCGGTATCACCGCTCAGTAGTACGGGACAGTCCGATAACGGAGAGCGGGTCGGAACCCCGCGGCTGCCAACCGCCTACCCCTATGCCCAACCCCACGCCCTAGATAATGCCCTGTTCCCGGGGATCCTCGTCCAGCTTGGGGGTGTCGGAAGGGTCCTTGGGGGTTGGTGAGAACCGGACTGGGGAGAGACTAGGCAGCTTTGCCTCCGAGGGTGGTTCAAGGGGTGGAGGACAATTGGGGCACGTGTCAAAGTCCCGATGGGTGCCTGAAGAGGCTGATGTACAATTGGAGGAGACACCAAAACATGAAAGGTGGTCCCGACCCCGTTCCGCGGGGACCTCTGGGGTATGCTCTTGGGGGGGTACTGATGAGGGAGACTCTCTAGAGTCTGGGCCCGAGAGGCCTACTGAGACCCGTTGGTGGGCGCCCTTATTTGAGGGATATGTGGGGTGGATGGACCGCACGCGGTTCCTATTAGAAAAAGATGATGTGGTGGACTACTGGTGGGCTAAAGGGGAGTTCACGCCCGCCGAGAGAAAGAAAGAGTTACAGTTCAGGTGGTTCCTAATAGGCCGGAATGAGATTGAACCAATGGGTCCTGAGATATTATCAGACCCTGTGGACCCAGATGAGCCCTTGTCCTGGGTATTACCAGGGAGAGCAGGGAACGCCAATTTAACCAGGTGCAGCCGAGCCGAAAGGGCCATTACGGCTAAGTATAAGTACTCACATGGACTGGAGTACCCTTACGTCCCAGAACCCCTCATGAAGGAGATTGAAGATAACAGGGACCAATGGTTAAGGGAGACCATAGAAGACTACATGGTCAATAAGGGGGGTGCCATTACTGGCAGTAAGGCAGAGGAACGGATAGAACACCTAATAAGGGTATGGAGCATCGGGCGGAGTGTTTATAAGCACAAAGTGATGTACCGGCCTGAAAGGGGTTTGCCGCTCAGTTACAGCGTGACTGTACTGGACATGGGTGGTCGGGAGGTTAAGAAACCCGATCCCCGGCACTATTATTAGGAGGTACTGGGTAGCATTGCGCGAGTTCGTGGCTGCTGGTCAGGGCGTGCTTGGCGCGATGTGGTTTGTTGTTTCATAAATCTCATGTTATAATAAAAAATGTGTATGTTCCATTTTACAGTGCTTCCTGAGGAAAGGTATTTCAAATTTAGGTCCCAGCCGGGGACAGTGGGATTCACCAGGGGGAGAATGTAGCCATGCTGTAAAATGGCTGCAGTCATCTCTCCTGCTGACAGTAAGGCCTGGTAAGTTATGGGCATGCCAGCAGTAATCATGGAGGTTTGCCCTCACACCCTGGTGAGGTGCCCTATGTATGGATGGGAGTGGTCACAGGCTCTGACTCCATGGTTAGTGATGTCAGAGTTGTGCCAGCCCCCAGAGGATACATAAGGCACAGCACTGATCAAAAAGTTAGGATTAGGTAATAGGTTCTTCCCAGTTCAGGAAGGAGCGAAGAGTGATTATGTTAAAAGCTGCGGAATTATGAGACTGTGACCAGGGACCTGGCACAGGGTAGATATCCCTACGGGGATAGGGAATCCCTAATCAAGGAGGAATATACCTTTCAGAGGGAAGCCGCTGAGTAATTATGTGTGGCTAAGGAACACTCACTGCAAGGGGCAGCTAGCCCACATCCCTCAATAAAGATGACCCTGTTGAACTATACTCTCGTGTGTGAGTGTGGAGTAATTGCACAGAGAGAAGCACCACAGAGGAGTTCCTCACCAGGACCATCCACAAGCTCAAGCTGGGATCCTGATGAGGTGGAGGCGCTGCACTGGATCTGGGTAGGACTCAAGCACACTACCTCAGCTGCCGTCTGGGTTGGCAATCCCCACACAACATCATGCGGGAGACTCAGGAGTCCTGTGGCCAACAGGTGCACCACCAGACATCACACAGTAATGGGGACTGGTTAGACCACAGGGGCCAATATGAGATTGGGTGGGTCAGGCTAGTCCAGAAAACCCGTTACACTATACTCGCATATAGGCATGGTTCCTATTACCCATAGTACTGAGTGATATCATGTTACTTCCTATATATGGCTAGCACTAAGTCTGTATAGTATTGTGGCCTTTTCTAGTACCCAGGTACTTTTGTTACTCCATGTGTGGACCCTTTTGGTTTGACTCATGGATTTACCATTGGTGCATTATTAACTGTTTTCATATTGCATCCTAATATTTAGGATTAGGTAAGGGTATCTGATCTCACACTACTTACGTTTCAAATGTTTTTAGATTTGTGCGCTGTGATCTATTGTGTACCAATACATGTTTGTATTTGTGATACATATCACGTGTGCCGCTTGGAAGGTTTCTGTATCTCGCTTTGGGATATTTGCTCTGTTTTGTTATAGTTTGGATTAAAATGATGGGAAAATACGTAGGCTGCAATGATTTGCCAAACAAAATGCTGTACCCCCCCCCCCCCCAAAACCCTGTGATGTAGGAAAATAATTGTATGTTAGTTACAGCAGGGGGGTGGGGCTCAACTCCAGTTCTCAATCCCCCCAACAGGCCAGGTTTAAAGGGTATAACAGCTTCAGCACAAGTCGTAGACTGAGCCCCCTGTGCTGAAGCAGGGATATCCTTAAAACTGTTGGGGGGGCTTGAGGACTGGAGTTGAGTTCCCCTAAATTACAGGCCAGTAAGACTGCAGAAACAATCATTTTAACCCTTTCGCAAACAGAGGGGTCTACAGCGCATGCTATGCTCCTCTGGCAGTGAGAAGGTTAATTGGCCCCCTATCATACATGCACAGGAAACTGGCACATCTTCCCATGACAGACCCTGGAACTAATCTGCCTCAGATTATCTGGGACTGTATTCTCTAAATACAGACACAGCTCATGTAGCTGTGTGGGCTGTTATCTCCGGGACAATGGAAAGGAGATGAGCAGAGTTGCTATGTCAACCTACTTTGCCAGAAGCAAAAGAATGAGAGAAGTTTACCGCTGACCCCTGTGGTAAGCCTCTGTGGAAACTGTCCCCATGGCAAATGCAGCCACTACAAACAATGGGTGCCATTGCCTAATGGTATTTTGATAACATTGCAACATGGCACTAAGCAGCTCCTGGCTGCACAACAGGATGTACATTTCCTGCTCCATTGTTGCAGCCAAGAATTGGTTACCGTGCCTGAACACCTCAAATATTTTCAAAATGTTCTGATAAATATGTACTTTAATGACTTTTTTTTCTAATTCTTCGCTCGGGGCCTGTAATACTTTGTAAGCCCATCTGGCAGAAAAGTGGCTTGATTTCTCCTTGGAAATCCTACAATATATATTTAATGAACAGACACAGAACTATATCTTCCTACGAGACGCATCCCGCACTTTTCGGCAACGAAAGACTTTTCCCATGAAGGTAATGGGGTCTGTCGTAGAGGGACCATTAAAAGATTTTTCACATTATATATCCTGCCTGGACAAGGGCGGAGGGTGAGTTTCAGATTGCTCTCAATACCGGATATTCCTGCTGGACACAATGACATGAGGTGGGGGTCTAAGGGCCGTTCTATACTGTTTGTGGCTGTGCGCATGCTTTTCGTGTGTATGCTGAGCTGTGAGCTGTGTGAAGGTATTGTGTGTGTGTATGTATATGTGTGTTTGTGTGTATGTAATGTGTAATTTATTATTTATTAAATAAAAAAAAACACTTTTGTAAAAATAAAATATGTATTAACTACGGCAGACACATACATACACACATACATACACACATACATGCACACACATATATACATACATACACATACATACATACACACACATACACATACATACATACACATACATACATACACATACATACACACACATATATATATACATACATACATACACATACATACACACATATACATACATACACATACATACATACACATACATACACACATACACACACATACATACATACACACATACATAAACACACATACACATGCATACACATATATACATACATACATACACATACATACACACATACATACACACACAAACACACATACACATACATACACACACATATATATATATATACATACATACATACATACACATACATACACATACATACATACACATACATACACACATACATACATACATGCACACATACATAAACACACATACATACACATAAACACACATACACATGCATACATACAAACATTTCAGCACCGGTAGCGGCGCAAAAAGATTCTTTTGCCCGTCTTCCCCGCTGTCTGCCGGCTCCCTGCTCCCAGCCGTGCGCGCGAGTGGCGCCATTATAGAAAGGCTGACTCACGTCAGCCAACTAAAATTCCGCGCGCGCGGCACTATAGAACGGGCCTAAGCATCTGGGTCACACTCACATCAGTATCAGTACCCATCCATATGAAGGAAGCCATCAGCATAACGTGTTCAGCCGTGACCCCTTCGGTACTGTTTGGACGCAAACAACCCAGAGACACCAAGAAAGGTGTAAAAATGAACATGCTACCATTCTCAATCAATGACGAGTATGATCTTCCAATGTTTCTTTTTGTTGGACAATGCATACCCTCCAAAACATACTAAGTCACCCGCTGTCCCAACACCAGAATTGGGAAGGACACTCCACTGGTTATTATTGCTGGACAGCAAATCGACTGCATTTATCAAACTCAACTTGGCAGACCTGGCAATGGAGTCACCAGGACTTATGTAAATTGTATTTTCTCTAAGAAGAGGGTGCACTGGAATGTGAACGTGTATAGAGAGACTCAGTACTATCATATGGTGCAGCATGTTCTGTTTGAAGAGAGGGGATAGAGATTTTCTTCCTGAATTTAAATGGCTTTTTTTTTTTCATATGAAATCACTAACTGCAGTTTTTGTTCTGTCTCCATTTTTAGGGAATTGCCCCGGCAGAAAAAAACATGATCTTTTCTCAGTGGAAAAGGGATTTCTAACATTTGACAATGGTATACCAAACTAGAAGTTTATAGTAGATAAAGGTACTTTGACCCACTTCCTTCTTTCCCCGCGGTTTAATTCCTTTATGTCAGCATTTTCTAATTCTTTGACTGTATTTACTCTCAACACAGCTGGGAGACTACTCTGTGTATCTACTACTACTCCACAGTCAAGATAAAGGTTTTGGCTCTTACCGCACTCCTGTTAGATAATTGTAGTGGGTGTCCTTTTTGTTTGTAAGGTGCAGGCAGTTGAAGAGTGGCTGGGATCCCATATATCATTTACATCATATATATTGCACCTGAGGAAGGGTGATCCCCGAAACTTTGTGCGTTTGCAACCTGCAGATAAACCACTTTATTATACTATAATGTCTGGGTTAAGACTTTATAAACACACACATGTATAATGTAGTGGGTGTTGGAGTTAGAGCGTGTTGGGAATGTGTGTGTTAATTTAGTTCCTGACTGGTAATAGTCTTTTGGAGGTAAGTGACCCCTCCCCCAGAGCTCCCCCTTCCCCACCTTTTTAACTTCGGAGGTTCTAGCATTTTGCTGAATGGACAGGACTCACTGTGGTTGCTCCCCCTCATTCAGAGGTAAAAGGAAGGGTTCACTGTCAAGAGATAGGGGATTTGGCCCGGGATTAAAGGGGTTACACCCCATTTGGCCACCCTCTACTCTCACCTGGGAAGCAAGGGGTTAACTGGACTGGGGTCCAGTAATGTGTTTTTGCCTTGCTTCAGCCCTCCAACTGTTTATTCCTCTGTATAAATGTATGGTTTCTGGGCCAGTGTCTGCACCACACACACTGGTGCTTAAGGGGTTAATGAGCTGCAGTTTAGGAAAATACATTAGGATGTGTGGTGTCTTTTCAGAAATATCTGGGCTTCAAAATGCTTGATTGAAGTTGGGTGTGAAAAGTACAGAGGGGGTTTGGTGTATGTTAACACATCTGGCTGGTAGAGACAGCTAGGACCCAGGCTGGGGCATTGGGTGTGAAATATAGCACCGGTGACAAATGTTCACTACACACAGCCCAGCTTCAAAGGATTTCTTTATGGGGGCCAGGGGTGCGGTTACCCAAGGAGATATCAGAATGAGTGACCTTATTAAATATAAGACTATTATGAGATGTCCTCGGCTGAACGTGCTAAAAGCCACATATGTGTATTCGTGGGACTGATTCGCACATAAGGATTACAGACACATGATGTCTAGCTGGTACTAAGAGACAGATATTAATATCTCTCTTAATTTTAATATTACACGGTAATATTTAGTCTTATTGGGAGTGTCATGCGTGCCGGAATGTATTAATATATCTCGCGTGCCAGTAAGTACTACTGAACTGAAGTTATGAAGTTATTTAGATAGGAAAAGCAGTTTTTAAATGTCCTTGGGTGGGAGGAGTTTTACTCTGAGGAAAACTGTCAACCTCTCCACTGATTTATGAGATGGGCTGGGTTTAGGTTGTGTTCAATGGGAAATAATTGTATAAGAACCAGGCTCAGCCTATGGCTATTGTCTTTCGTGTCTTGGTGATTTTGAAGATTGCTGTATGAACTGCCAGTCCAGAATTATGACTGTTTCATCATTTCCATCTTAAGTGAGTGTCCATATTTTGTCTGTTATTTGTATATCTCGTGTGTTCACCTTTTTCAAGGAATAAATTACATTTTATCATATCTAAGTCTCGTTCAGTTCAACCCAGTTATATATTTGGTGTGTATTATTAATAGCCTGTCTCAAAGCTATCGTCATATTCACATTTAGTGTTAGGACCTGCATTCATTTTGGTTATACCTTGACGTGGTATGCAGGCTTATGACGCTTTGGCCAAAGGGTTTAACTAAATAACCAAGTAAATATTATTATGATTTAAGTATTTAAACGTTATACTTATTACTTTATATGTTTTGTCAATTGGATGTAGCTTTGGGCACCCCTGTCTTTTGTTGGTTTGAGACTTGATTGGAACAGTGCGGCAAGCAGATATCCAGTCTCAAGTGTATCTACTATTCAATAAACAAGAACTTTTCGCACCCTTCGCGTCAGTCTATACCGCCTTTCAGCTCTAGAATATAACCCCTTGTGCCCTGAAAGATGCACCTGTCCTGTTCCTTATTAATGCCATTGAGATATCCTACACACCGAGATACATACTTCTAGTTATTCTCACACATGGGACCTCATGTGGCATTACTCATTACTCATGTGGTGCAGCCATGACAGGGCCTGTCCGCTCTGCCATTTGGCTGCGCGCCAACCACGTGACCGCGGCACGGGAAGACAAAATTCTTGTCTTCCCTGCCAGTGTACGTGTCACAGCGCTTTGCGCGCCCACACGCACGCAGCCACTGGGGCCAGCCCCATAGAGTGCTGTGCTGTGGTGTGTGGCGCACACGCCAAAGTGCGCCGCCGTGACTCCCGGAGACTCAGCCTAAGAAATTTCCACAGCTCTCCCAGACAGTTCCGTGGCACCCAGCCAGCACATTATCCTCCTGTTGATTTTCTCTCGCGCTGTGTCCACATTATTTGCTCGTGTTTGCCAGCCATTAAAACCTCTGTATCTTTGTGTAAACACCACATCCTGTTTGTTTTGTGTACACATTGTTGTCTCTTGGATGTAGGAGGCCAGAACATCTATTTGTGTTTCAATCACTCAACGTGGAACAAAAACAGGACATGTTAAGTATGAGACGCACACACACACAAGCTCGAGACACACACACCTCTCTCTCCACTATCTGTTCCATGCTGTTTCCTCCTTTCCTTGGCCCCACCCCAAGGCTACTGATACCTCCACCTGATTGGCTGTTGCTGGGTAATGCAGCCAATCAGGATGGAGGAAGCTGTGCAGCCCCCTAGCAACAGCCCTGATCTCTCCTTGCTCGGGGAAATCCTGTGGCCCCCCATGCCGGTCAGGTCACTATGTCCAGAGAGGTAATACCGGTATACCCATACACGCCCAGAGAGGTAATACCGGTATACACATACACGCCCAGAGAGGTAATACTGGTATACACATACACGCCCAGAGAGGTAATACCGGTATACACATACACGCCCAGAGGGGTAATACCGGTATACACATACACGCCCAGAGAGGTAATACCGGTATACACATACACACTCAGAGAGGTAATACCGGTATACACACACACGCCCAGAGAGGTAATACCGGTATACACATACACGCCCAGAGAGGTAATACCGGTATACATATACACGCCCAGAGGGGTAATACCGGTATACACATTCACGCCCAGAGTGGTAATACCTGTATACACATACACGCCCAGACAGGTAATACCGGTATACACATACACGCCCAGAGAGGTAATACCGGTATACACATACACGCCCGGAGAGGTAATACCGGTATACACATACACGCCCAGAGAGGTAATACCGGTATACACATACACGCCCAAAGAGGTAATACCGGTATACACATACATGTCCAGAGAGGTAATACCGGTATACACATACATGTCCAGAGAGTTAATACCAGTATACACATACATGTCCAGAGAGGTAATACTGGTATACACATACACGCCCAGAGAGGTAATACCGGTATACACATACACGCCCAGAGGGGTAATACCGGTATACACATACACGCCCAGAGAGGTAATACCGGTATACACATACACACTCAGAGAGGTAATACCGGTATACACATACATGTCCAGAGAGTTAATACCAGTATACACATACATGTCCAGAGAGGTAATACTGGTATACACATACACGCCCAGAGAGGTAATACTGGTATACACATACACGCCCAGAGAGGTAATACCGGTATACACATACATGTCCAGAGAGGTAATACCGGTTGTGACAAACGGCTTACTCCGGGGGCTCCGCCGTCTGTCCGGGACTGTTAGAACACGGTCTTTTAGGGTAGGTTAAATGACGAGGCGTCACGTGCTGTTTCTTTAAGCAGGCTATGCCTGGTTTATTCAGTCCCAGGCACTGAGACTGCCACAGTGCATACAATAGAAACACATCAAACAAAAAGCTGCTCACCTGAGCGATAACTTAACTTAGATTTTCCCTAACTCAGGGTGGAAGTGGCTTTTCCACTTCCAACAACAAAACAAGGTACTTTTCAGTTTTAGACAAAAAGGAACAGAAACATTTAACCTGTTTGGGGAGAGGCTTTTTCCCCTCTCTGCTTCCAGCAGCCTTCCTGTCTCCAGGCTCTTGGGGAGAGGGGAGAGGAAACAGGAAATCAGTCTTACATACCTGATTTCTAATTAGCATGACAGGTGACAGAAATCAGGCAGCAGACAAACTCTGGTCTGGATCCCTCATCCCTCAGTTCCAGCGCTTGCCAAACTGTGGGATGGAGTGCATGTATTATAAGGCTGCACTCCCAGGCCAAACAGGATAGAAACTGTTCAGTATCCTGGGAGCCCTATATATGGAATTTATTACCATCCCCTGGTTTCTGTCACATATCCTCCCCCCCCAGCTTAGACCTCGAGGGATGAGCGACCATGGATATTAGGGAGTGCATCCTTGACAATCCGTCAGCATTGCCATGTTTGTGCCCTGACCTGTGTTCCACAGAAAATTTAAAGGGTTGTAGGCTTAGGAACCACCTGGTCACTCTAGCATTCTTTTCCCTGTTTTGACCCATCCAGGTAAGGGGTGCATGATCTGTGACCAACCGGAATTTTCTCCCCAACAGGTAGTATTTGAGCGTCTCTACAGCCCACTTTATTGCGAGACACTCTTTCTCGACTATGGAGTAATTTTTCTCCTGGGGATTTAGTTTCCTACTTAAATAAAGGATGGGGTGCTCCTCACCTTGAGACTCCTGGGAGAGTACCGCACCTAGCCCTACCTCAGATGCGTCGGTTTGGACTACGAACTCTTTGGAGAAGTCAGGTGTGACCAACACTGGTTGGGCACAGAGAGCTTCTTTCAGGCTTCTAAAGGCCTGTTTGGTTTCGGGGGACCACGTTACCATTAGCGGTCCTCTTGCTTTTGTGAGGTCGGTTAGTGGGGTTGCCTTAGTTGCAAAATTGGGAATAAACCTTCTATAGTACCCAATTAACCCCAAAAAGGTCCTTACTTGTTTTTTTGTAACTGGCCTTGGCCAATTTTGTATCGCCTCTACTTTGAGTGTTTGGGGTTTGAGTAAACCTCTGCCAATAGAATACCCCAGATACTTGGCCTCCTCCAGACCAATAGTGCATTTAGCGGGGTTAGCAGTTAGTCAGGCAGACCGAACTGCGTCGAGCACAGTTTGGACCTTTTGGAAGGTGGGATTGCCAATCTTCACTATGGATTACCACATCATCCAGGTTGTCGGCAGCATACCGAGCATGTGGTTTTAAAATTTTATCCATCATTCTTTGGAATGTGGCGGGAGCTCCATGTAAGCCAAAAGGCAGCACCCTATACTGAAAGAGGCCGTCTGGGGTTGAGAAGGCTGTCTTTTCTTTTGCCCTTTCTGTGAGGGGAACCTGCCAGTACACTTTTGTTAGGTCTAGGGTTGTGAGATATCGGGCTTTGCCCAGTCTCTCTACAAGTTCATCTACCCTGGGCATAGGATAAGTATCAAATTTTGACACCGCGTTTAGTTTCCGGTAGTCATTACAAAACCTTGTTGTACCGTCTGGCTTTGGGACTAAAACTATAGGGCTGTTCCACCCACTTTGGGATTCCTCAATTACGCCTAGTTTTAGCATTTTTTTAACCTCTAAACTTATAGCCTATCTCTTGGCCTCTGGGATTCGGTACGGTTTAAGGTTAACTCGGACCCCCGGTTCAGAGACTAGGTCATGTTCAATTACGCTAGTTCTACCTGGCTGTGTAGAGAAGTCTTCTTTGTTTCTTCTAACAAAATTCTGAACCTCTCGTTTCTGATGAATGGACAGGGTTTCAGCTATGCTAACCTCTGGGTCAGTTTCTCGATTTTCTGACTAACCTGGGGGTACTAGGGTTAACAAGACCTCTCTATCTTTCCAGGGCTTAAGTAGGTTTATATGGTAAATTTGCTCAGGTTTCCTCCTACCTGGCTGTCTCACCTTATAATTTACTTCTCCCACTCTTTCCAAGACCTCATATGGCCCATGCCACTTAGCAAGGAATTTACTCTCTACGGTGGGAACCAGAACTAGCACTCTATCTCCTGGAAAAAAATTCTGACCCTAGCACCCTTATTATACGTATTCCTCTGTGCTTCTTGAGCTTTTTCCATGTGTTCCCTCACTATAGGTAGGACTGCAGCTATGCGGTCCTGCATCTGGGCAACATGCTCTATTACACTTCTGTAAGGGGTAACCTCGTGTTCCCAAGTCTCTTTGGCTATATCCAGTAAGCCCCTTGGGTGTCGGACATACAATAGTTCAAACGGGGAGAAGCCTGTGGATGATTGGGGAACTTCCCTAATGGCAAATAACAGGTATGGTAACAAACAATCCCAGTTTTTCCCATCCTTATCGACCGCCCGGCGTAACATGCTCTTTAAGGTTTTATTGAACCGTTCCACTAAACCATCTGTTTGTGGATGATAGACTGAGGTTCTGAGATGCTTGATTTTTAGGAGTTTACATAACTCTTTTGTTACTTGGGACATAAATGGTGTTCCCTGGTCAGATAAGATCTCTTTAGGAATTCCGACCCGGGAAAACAGAACTATTAACTCTTTTGCTATGTTTTTTGGCAGAGGTGCTACGTAGGAGAACTGCCTCCGGATATCGGGTGGCATAATCTAATATTACCAATATATGCTGATGTCCCCTAGCAGACTTTATTAGGGGTCCTACTAGATCCATAGCAATCCGGTCAAATGGTACATCTATTATGGGAAGGGGTACCAATGGGCTACGGTACGCTTTGAACGGGGCGGTGATCTGACATTCTGGGCATGAGGAGCAATAATTCGTAATTTCTGCCAGAACCCCAGGCCAATAGAAGCTTTGGAGAACCTTTTCTTTTGTCTTTTCCACCCCTAGGTGTCCCCCCAATGGATGACTATGTGCGAGGTGTAATACTACGTTACGGAATGTCCGTGGTACCAACAATTGTTTAGTTGTAACTGACTTCCTTTTATCAACCCGATATACTAGGTCATTCTCTACCTCGAAGTAGGGGTAGGCAAGTGACCTATCTGGTTGGCCAGGAGTACTATTCTGATCCCGTATATTCCCCCTTGCTACCGCTAATGTGGGGTCTTCCCACTGGGCCTTCTTAAAACTCCCAGGACTGACCTCTAGGTCAGCGAGGGTCTTATCCTGTACTGGGGTGGTAAGAGCCTGTTCAACATCTTGATTTGGGGTATTCCCTACCAAGGTAGCCATGGGGAAGGGAATTTTACCGCACTCTTCCTTTTCCCCCTTCTTATTTGGGCCCTCGTCAACCTCTATTTCTGAAAAAGGGAAAGGATTTGTTTCTTCTGTTACTTCGTTATGGTCCGCTATTGAACTCTGGGCGCTATTCTGAGAGGAGGACCACATTTTTAGAAAATGGGGAAAGTCGGTCCCTATTAACACATCATGTGCCAGTTTGGGTACTATACCCATTTTGAAATCTAAAGAACCAAACTCTGTTTAAAAAAAAACATCAAAAGTTGAATATTCATGATTATCCCCATGTATACAACAAATTGCCACTCTTTGTGAACTGTTTACCTGTTTCTTCTTAATGGGCAACAGGTATTCGGACACTAGTGTGACCATGCTCTCAGAGTCAAGAAGTGCCCGAACCCTCTTACCATTAACCTTTACAAATGCCCACAGATGGTTATTCAAGGGGTTCTCTGGGCTAGGGCCCATACATTGGGACCACAGCAAATAAGGTTCCACGCTGTTGCATTGCATGGGTTCAGCATTTAGTGGGCAGACTTTCGCGGTGTGGCCCCTCTCATAACAATTTACACATTTAGGTACATAGTCTGTGTCCCACTTAGAGCCTTTTTTCGGCTCCCCATGTTGGCTGTTGCCCTTAGTGTGCGAGCCACTGTTGCTGGAGCTGTGTGAAGGCGGTCGTCGCTTCTCAGCCCCCCTTAACCCCGGTACCCTTTTACCATCTCTGAAAGAGTCCTGGAACCTTGGGTAGTGGGGTTGCTCCACGACTATGGATTGCGGGTGCTCTTCTGCCGCATTGTACCTTTCTACGAGGGCCACAAGCTCGTCTGCATTGTGGGGGTCACTCTGACTGACCCAACGGCATAGGGCAGAGGGAAGTTTCCTCAACAATTGGTCCATGACCAACCGTTCCACGATGTGGCTTGCTGATTTGATCTCGGATTGTAGCCACTTCCGAGCGAGGTGAATGAGGTCATACATCTGGCTTCGGGTGGCTTTATCCATCGTGAAGGACCATGCGTGGAACCTTTGGGCACGAACAGCCGTGGTTACGCCGAGGCGGGCGAGGATCTCGAACTTCAATTTTGCATAGACGTTAGCTTCGGCTGGCTCTAGATCAAAGTAAGCCTTCTGGGGTTCGCCGCTTAGGAAGGGTGCGATTAGACCAGCCCACTCAGCTTCCGGCCATCCCTCTCTCTGTGCCGTGCGTTCAAACGTGAGAAGATAGGTTTCCACATCATCCGAGGGCCCCATCTTCTGAAGGTAGTGGCTTGCCCTGATCATTTTCGGGACTGGGGCTGCCTCTGCCAGTGGAAGGTTACTGATAGTCCCCCTCAGGATCTCGAGTTCCTGCTGTAAGCCTTGGGCGAACCGTTGTTGCTCCTCTCTCAGCAAGTGGTTTGTCTCTTGCTGGTTTGCATTCGCCTGTTGCTGGTTTGCATTAGTCTCTTGCTGGTTTATTAACAGCTGTTGCTGGTTTGCATTAGTCTCTTGCTGGGCTATTAACAGCTGTTGCTGGGTTTCATTCGCCTGTTGCAGGGCTGCATTAATCTTTTGCTGGGCTTCATTCGCGTCTTTCTGGACAGCGACATTGCGTACCAGCGCACTCACCACTTGTTCCATCTTGTTTGGAGCGGAAAAAAAACTTTTTTTTTTTTTCTTGTTAAAGTTCTTTTAACCCGCAGACCTTTTAGTGTTCTGCCGCATTCTCCACCATATGTGACAAACGGCTTACTCCGGGGGCTCCGCCGTCTGTCCGGGACTGTTAGAACACGGTCTTTTAGGGTAGGTTAAATGACGAGGCGTCACGTGCTGTTCCTTTAAGCAGGCTATGCCTGGTTTATTCAGTCCCAGGCACTGAGACTGCCACAGTGCATACAATAGAAACACATCAAACAAAAAGCTGCTCACCTGAGCGATAACTTAACTTAGATTTTCCCTAACTCAGGGTGGAAGTGGCTTTTCCACTTCCAACAACAAAACAAGGTACTTTTCAGTTTTAGACAAAAAGGAACAGAAACATTTAACCTGTTTGGGGAGAGGCTTTCCCCCCTCTCTGCTTCCAGCAGCCTTCCTGTCTCCAAGCTCTTGGGGAGAGGGGAGAGGAAACAGGAAATCAGTCTTACATACCTGATTTCTAATTAGAATGACAGGTGACAGAAATCAGGCAGCAGACAAACTCTGGTCTGGATCTCTCATCCCTCAGTTCCAGCGCTTGCCAAACTGTGGGATGGAGTGCATGTATTATAAGGCTGCACTCCCAGGCCAAACAGGATAGAAACTGTTCAGTATCCTGGGAGCCCTATATATGGAATTTATTACCATCCCCTGGTTTCTGTCACACGGTATACACATACATGTCCAGAGAGGTAATACCGGTATACACATACACGCCCAGAGAGGTAATACCGGTATACACATACACGCCCAGAGAGGTAATACCGGTATACACATACACGCCCAGAGAGGTAATACCGGTATACACATACATGTCCAGAGAGGTAATACCGGTATACACATACATGTCCAGAGAGGTAATACCGGTATACACATACACGCCCAGAGAGGTAATACCGTTATACTCATACATGTCCAGAGAGGTAATACCGGTATACACATACACGCCCAGAGAGGTAATACCGGTATACACATACACGCCCAGAGAGGTAATAACGGTATACACATACACGCCCAGAGAGGTAATACCGGTATACACATACACGCCCAGAGAGGTAATACCGGTATACACATACATGCCCAGAGAGGTAATACCGGTATACACATACATGTCCAGAGAGGTAATACCGGTATACACATACACGCCCAGAGAGGTAATACCCATACATGTCCAGTAACAATGTCCAAATACAGGACAGTCCGGTTCAATACTGGACACCTGGCAACCGTATAGTATGAAGACCCCAGTCCTCAAGACCCCCCACACGTCAGGTTTAAAGGTTATCCCTGCTTCAGCACAGGAAACTGAATGACACAGTAACCTGACTGGCTCGGGGGGCTGTGGGATTTCCCCGAGCAGGGAGAGAGCAGGGCTGCTGCTAGGGAGCTTCCTCCATCCTGATTGGCAGCTGCTGGGTAATGCAGCCAATTAGGAGGAGGTGTCTGGAGCCTGGAGGTGGGGCCAAGGAGAGGAGGAAACAGCATGGAGCGGAGAGAGGGGGGGTGTGTCTCGAGCACGTCGCAGCTGACACCATTGTATCCAGTATTTTTGGAGAAGCCGCCTGGCACCCCTAATTTCAAACGTGCCGTTTGTGAGACGAGGCTGGGGACGGCTCCTCTCCATATAAACGCATCACAGCAGCCACCTTGCGTGCAATTAAATGTTTAGTAAGAGGAGAGGCGCAGACTGCAGATTACATCCAGCGAACCACAAAAATATTGTAACCACGCAGATTAGCCAAATAGGAAATGACTTCTCTGGAAGGAAACCTGCAGTTTCACAGCACCGGAAAATAGCTCTTTCAGTTCCTTATTTGTATCACTAGTCTTGTTTTTACCGTCCCGCACTAGATCCCGGATAAGGGAGCAGCCACGCAGGTGAGAGGTGTATCCCGCAGTAGATCCCGGATAAGGGAGCAGCCGCGCAGGTGAGAGGTGTATCCCGCAGTAGACCCCAGATAAGGGAGCAGCCGCGCAGGTGAGCGGTGTAAAGGTGACAATGTATCTGCTGCTTGTGATACTTTCCTGATGGACTAAATGAATATGCTTTGCCATGCGATGTAGACCCCCTCTAATGTCAGGTCCGGGGGTCCCCCTGCTTCCGGAGACCCTTACCTCCGTAGGGGGTGTCGGTAGCTGCTCTGGTTGGGCAGCAGGGATCACGTAATGGCGGCTTTTCAGAGCTGCCGCGTCCTGCAGGCCAATAGGAAGCCGTGATGTCATCCTGTGTGGCTTCCTATTGGTCCACATGATGCAGGAGCTTTAAAAAGCCGAGAGATCCCGGCGCCCCCTTCGGAGGCGAGTATCTCGGGGAGCAGCGGGAGATTGTATACCAGTGGTAGATTATACTTTAAATAACAGCGGGGGCCTGCAGCACTTAGACGAACGGTGGCATGTGATGTAACGGTGGCGTGTGATGTAACGGTGGCGTGTGATGTAACGGTGGCGTGTGATGTAACGGTGGCGTGTGATGTAACGGTGGCGTGTGATGTAACGGTGGCGTGTGATGTAACGGTGGCGTGTGATGTAACGGTGGCGTGTGATGTAACGGTGGCGTGTGATGTAACGGTGGCGTGTGATGTAACTGTGGCACACGTTTCGAGGTAACCCTTCGTCAGGTGCGAGATACATTGTCGGTAAAATGTTATACATCGAAGTTTCATTGATTTGTCCCTTGTATTCAGCAAATACAAAGTCCACGTGTGAGCACACTCACAACCTCTGCAACCCTGCCTTTCCCCATCATCTCTTCACTGCTTCCACTGCAGCCAGGGATTCTGGGAAATCACATGTAAATGAGCACACCGTGTTACCTTTTGCTTCAAATCCATTTGAACATGGACCCCTGTAAACGTATGCCTGCCGCATTACACCGCTTATCAGCACAAGCTGGGTTTAAGAAAAGCACTAAATATTTCGCCTGCACTATTCACACGATTATTCGCATGATATATTTATTTTCCTTTTCCTAGTGGAGAAATGGAAGCAGAATTAGAACAAAATCACATTGAAAGCGATGTCAGGAAGGGCCCCGGGCGGCTGGATGTCTCTGTGCTCACTTACTGTAGCATTTAGGGGCGTAGGGTACAAAAGAAAACAATTTATAAGACCTGGTTTATATATTTGTGTTAGAGGTATGGACTATAGCAGGGAGGCTAAACTCTAGTTCTGAAGCACCTCCCCTCCCCCCCCCTCCCCAACAGGTCAGGTTTTCAGGATATCCCTGCTTCAGCACAGGTGGCTCAATCGGATGCTCAGTCTCCGTTCTTTTGCCTAGAGGGGGTAAAACTGAGGCAAATGATAAAATGTAGTGATTTTTAAAATAAAGACGCATGTTTAGTATATTCATTTAATATATGTTTTATTCTAAAGGTTGGATGCACCTCCAGTGTTGATGCCTGCTACGCTCCTCCCGTGACACTGCTACGCTCCTCCCGTGACACTGCTGCGCTCCTCCCGTGACACTGCTACGCTCCTCCCGTGACACTGCTGCGCTCCTCCCGTGACACTGCTACGCATATCCCGTGACACTGCTACGCTCCTCCCGTGACACTGCTACGCACATCCCGTGACACTGCTACGCATATCCCGTGACACTGCTACGCTCCTCCCGTGACACTGCTACGCTCCTCCCGTGACACTGCTACGCTCCTCCCGTGACACTGCTACGCTCCTCCCGTGACACTGCTACGCTCCTCCCGTGACACTGCTACGCACATCCCGTGACACTGCTACGCTCCTCCCGTGACACTGCTACGCTCCTCCCGTGACACCGCTACGCTCCTCCCGTGACACTGCTACGCTCCTCCCGTGACACTGCTACGCTCCTCCCGTGACACCGCTGCGCACCTCCCGTGACACTGCTACGCATATCCCGTGACACTGCTACGCTCCTCCCGTGACACTGCTACGCTCCTCCCGTGACACTGCTACGCACCTCCCGTGACACCGCTGCGCACCTCCCGTGACACTGCCGCGCTCCTCCCGTGACACCGCCACGCACCTCCCGTGACACCGCTACGCACATCCCGTGACACCGCTACGCACATCCCGTGACACCGCTACGCTCCTCCCGTGACACTGCTACGCACCTCCCGTGACACTGCTACGCTCCTCCCGTGACACCGCTACGCTCCTCCCGTGACACTGCTACGCTCCTCCCGTGACACCGCTACGCTCCTCCCGTGACACCGCTACGCTCCTCCCGTGACACCGCTGCGCACCTCCCGTGACACCGCTACGCTCCTCCCGTGACACCGCTGCGCACCTCCCGTGATACTGCTACGCTCCTCCCGTGACACCGCTACGCTCCTCCCGTGACACCGCTACGCACCTCCCGTGATACTGCTACGCTCCTCCCGTGACACCGCTGCGCACCTCCCGTGACACCGCTACGCTCCTCCCGTGACACCGCTACGCTCCTCCCGTGACACCGCTACGCTCCTCCCGTGACACCGCTACGCTCCTCCCGTGACACCGCTACGCTCCTCCCGTGACACCGCTACGCTCCTCCCGTGACACCGCTACGCTCCTCCCGTGACACCGCTACGCGCCTCCCGTGACACCGCTACGCGCCTCCCGTGACACCGCTACGCTCCTCCCGTGACACCGCTGCGCACATCCCGTGACACTGCTACGCGCCTCCCGTGACACCGCTACGCTCCTCCCGTGACACCGCTACGCTCCTCCCGTGACACCGCTACGCTCCTCCCGTGACACCGCTACGCTCCTCCCGTGACACCGCTACGCGCCTCCCGTGACACTGCTACGCTCCTCCCGTGACACTGCTACGCTCCTCCCGTGACACTGCTACGCGCCTCCCGTGACACCGCTACGCTCCTCCCGTGACACTGCTACGCGCCTCCCGTGACACCGCTACGCTCCTCCCGTGACACTGCTGCGCACATCCCGTGACACTGCTACGCTCCTCCCGTGACACTGCTACGCGCCTCCCGTGACACCGCTACGCTCCTCCCGTGACACTGCTACGCTCCTCCCGTGACACCGCTACGCTCCTCCCGTGACACTGCTGCGCACATCCCGTGACACTGCTACGCTCCTCCCGTGACACTGCTACGCTCCTCCCGTGATACTGCTACGCACCTCCCGTGACACCGCTACGCGCCTCCCGTGACACCGCTACGCTCCTCCCGTGACACCGCTGCGCACATCCCGTGACACTGCTACGCTCCTCCCGTGACACTGCTACGCGCCTCCCGTGACACCGCTACGCTCCTCCCGTGACACCGCTACGCTCCTCCCGTGACACCGCTACGCTCCTCCCGTGACACCGCTACGCTCCTCCCGTGACACCGCTACGCTCCTCCCGTGACACCGCTACGCTCCTCCCGTGACACCGCTACGCACCTCCCGTGACACCGCTACGCTCCTCCCGTGACACCGCTACGCTCCTCCCGTGACACCGCTACGCTCCTCCCGTGACACCGCTACGCTCCTCCCGTGACACCGCTACGCACCTCCCGTGACACCGCTACGCTCCTCCCGTGACACCGCTACGCGCCTCCCGTGACACCGCTACGCTCCTCCCGTGACACCGCTACGCTCCTCCCGTGACACCGCTACGCTCCTCCCGTGACACCGCTGCGCTCCTCCCGTGACACCGCTGCGCTCCTCCCGTGACACCGCTGCGCTCCTCCCGTGACACCGCTGCGCTCCTCCCGTGACACCGCTGCGCTCCTCCCGTGACACCGCTGCGCTCCTCCCGTGACACCGCTGCGCTTCTCCCGTGACACCGCTGCGCTCCTCCCGTGACACCGCTGCGCTCCTCCCGTGACACCGCTGCGCTCCTCCCGTGACACCGCTGCGCTCCTCCCGTGACACCGCTACGCTCCTCCCGTGACACCGCTACGCACCTCCCGTGACACCGCTACGCTCCTCCCGTGACACCGCTACGCTCCTCCCGTGACACCGCTACGCTCCTCCCGTGACACCGCTACGCTCCTCCCGTGACACCGCTGCGCTCCTCCCGTGACACCGCTGCGCACCTCCCGTGACACCGCTGCGCACATCCCGTGACACCGCTGCGCACCTCCCGTGACACCGCTACGCTCCTCCCGTGACACCGCTACGCTCCTCCCGTGACACCGCTGCGCACCTCCCGTGACACCGCTATGCTCCTCCCGTGACACCGCTACGCTCCTCCCGTGACACCGCTGCGCACATCCCGTGACACTGCTACGATCCTCCCGTGACACTGCTACGCTCCTCCCGTGACACTGCTACGCTCCTCCCGTGACACCGCTACGCTCCTCCCGTGACACCGCTACGCTCCTCCCGTGACACCGCTACGCTCCTCCCGTGACACTGCTACGCACCTCCCGTGACACCGCTACGCTCCTCCCGTGACACCGCTACGCTTCTCCCGTGACACTGCTACGCTCCTCCCGTGACACTGCTACGCTCCTCCCGTGACACCGCTGCGCTCCTCCCGTGACACCGCTGCGCTCCTCCCGTGACACTGCTACGCTCCTCCCGTGACACTGCTACGCACCTCCCGTGACACCGCTACGCTCCTCCCGTGACACCGCTACGCTCCTCCCGTGACACTGCTACGCTCCTCCCGTGACACCGCTATGCTCCTCCCGTGACACTGCTACGCTCCTCCCGTGACACTGCTACGCTCCTCCCGTGACACTGCTACGCACCTCCCGTGACACCGCTGCGCACATCCCGTGACACTGCTGCGCACCTCCCGTGACACCGCTGCGCACATCCCGTGACACTGCTACGCTCCTCCCGTGACACTGCTACGCACCTCCCGTGACACCGCTGCGCACCTCCCGTGACACCGCTACGCTCCTCCCGTGACACCGCTACGCACCTCCCGTGACACCGCTGCGCACCTCCCGTGACACCGCTGCGCACCTCCCGTGACACCGCTATGCTCCTCCCGTGACACCGCTACGCTCCTCCCGTGACACCGCTGCGCACATCCCGTGACACTGCTACGATCCTCCCGTGACACTGCTACGCTCCTCCCGTGACACCGCTACGCTCCTCCCGTGACACCGCTACGCTCCTCCCGTGACACCGCTACGCACCTCCCGTGACACCGCTGCGCACCTCCCGTGACACCGCTACGCACCTCCCGTGACACCGCTATGCTCCTCCCGTGACACCGCTACGCTCCTCCCGTGACACCGCTGCGCACATCCCGTGACACTGCTACGCTCCTCCCGTGACACTGCTGCGCACCTCCCGTGACACTGCTACGCACCTCCCGTGACACCGCTACGCTCCTCCCGTGACACCGCTGCGCACATCCCGTGACACTGCTGCGCACCTCCCGTGACACTGCTACGCACCTCCCGTGACACCGCTATGCTCCTCCCGTGACACCGCTACGCTCCTCCCGTGACACTGCTACGCATATCCCGTGACACTGCTACGCTCCTCCCGTGACACTGCTACGCATATCCCGTGACACTGCTGCGCACCTCCCGTGACACTGCTACGCGCCTCCCGTGACACCGCTACGCTCCTCCCGTGACACTGCTACGCTCCTCCCGTGACACTGCTACGCACCTCCCGTGACACCGCTACGCTCCTCCCGTGACACCGCTACGCTCCTCCCGTGACACCGCTACGCTCCTCCCGTGACACCGCTACGCTCCTCCCGTGACACCGCTACGCTCCTCCCGTGACACCGCTACGCTCCTCCCGTGACACCGCTACGCTCCTCCCGTGACACCGCTACGCTCCTCCCGTGACACTGCTACGCTCCTCCCGTGACACCGCTACGCTCCTCCCGTGACACCGCTACGCTCCTCCCGTGATACTGCTACGCTCCTCCCGTGACACCGCTACGCTCCTCCCGTGACACTGCTACGCTCCTCCCGTGACACCGCTACGCTCCTCCCGTGACACTGCTACGCGCCTCCCGTGACACCGCTACGCTCCTCCCGTGACACTGCTACGCTCCTCCCGTGACACTGCTACGCTCCTCCCGTGACACCGCTACGCACCTCCCGTGACACCGCCGCGCACCTCCCGTGACACCGCTGCGCTCCTCCCGTGACACCGCTGCGCTCCTCCCGTGACACCGCTACGCTCCTCCCGTGACACTGCTACGCTCCTCCCGTGACACTGCTACGCTCCTCCCGTGAAACTGCTACGCTCCTCCCGTGATACTGCTACGCGCCTCCCGTGACACCGCTACGCTCCTCCCGTGACACTGCTACGCTCCTCCCGTGACACTGCTACGCTCCTCCCGTGACACTGCTACGCTCCTCCCGTGACACTGCTACGCTCCTCCCGTGACACTGCTGCGCACCTCCCGTGACACTGCTACGCTCCTCCCGTGACACTGCTGCGCACCTCCCGTGACACTGCTACGCTCCTCCCGTGATACTGCTACGCTCCTCCCGTGACACCGCTACGCACCTCCCGTGACACCGCTGCGCACCTCCCGTGACACCGCTGCGCACCTCCCGTGACACCGCTATGCTCCTCCCGTGACACCGCTACGCTCCTCCCGTGACACCGCTGCGCACATCCCGTGACACTGCTACGATCCTCCCGTGACACTGCTACGCTCCTCCCGTGACACTGCTACGCTCCTCCCGTGACACTGCTACGATCCTCCCGTGACACCGCTGCGCACATCCCGTGACACTGCTGCGCACCTCCCGTGACACCGCTGCGCACATCCCGTGACACTGCTGCGCACCTCCCGTGACACCGCTGCGCACATCCCGTGACACTGCTGCGCACCTCCCGTGACACTGCTACGCTCCTCCCGTGACACCGCTACGCTCCTCCCGTGACACCGCTGCGCACCTCCCGTGACACCGCTGCGCACCTCCCGTGACACCGCTATGCTCCTCCCGTGACACCGCTACGCTCCTCCCGTGACACCGCTGCGCACATCCCGTGACACTGCTACGATCCTCCCGTGACACTGCTACGATCCTCCCGTGACACTGCTACGCTCCTCCCGTGACACCGCTACGCTCCTCCCGTGACACTGCTACGCTCCTCCCGTGACACTGCTACGCTCCTCCCGTGACACCGCTACGCTCCTCCCGTGACACTGCTACGCTCCTCCCGTGACACTGCTACGCTCCTCCCGTGACACTGCTACGCACCTCCCGTGACACCGCTACGCTCCTCCCGTGACACCGCTACGCTTCTCCCGTGACACTGCTACGCTCCTCCCGTGACACTGCTACGCTCCTCCCGTGACACCGCTGCGCTCCTCCCGTGACACTGCTGCGCTCCTCCCGTGACACTGCTACGCTCCTCCCGTGACACTGCTACGCACCTCCCGTGACACCGCTACGCTCCTCCCGTGACACCGCTACGCTCCTCCCGTGACACTGCTACGCTCCTCCCGTGACACCGCTATGCTCCTCCCGTGACACTGCTACGCTCCTCCCGTGACACTGCTACGCTCCTCCCGTGACACTGCTACGCACCTCCCGTGACACCGCTGCGCACATCCCGTGACACTGCTGCGCACCTCCCGTGACACCGCTACGCTCCTCCCGTGACACCGCTACGCACCTCCCGTGACACCGCTGCGCACCTCCCGTGACACCGCTGCGCACCTCCCGTGACACCGCTATGCTCCTCCCGTGACACCGCTACGCTCCTCCCGTGACACCGCTGCGCACATCCCGTGACACTGCTACGATCCTCCCGTGACACTGCTACGCTCCTCCCGTGACACCGCTACGCTCCTCCCGTGACACCGCTACGCTCCTCCCGTGACACCGCTACGCACCTCCCGTGACACCGCTGCGCACCTCCCGTGACACCGCTACGCACCTCCCGTGACACCGCTATGCTCCTCCCGTGACACCGCTACGCTCCTCCCGTGACACCGCTGCGCACATCCCGTGACACTGCTACGCTCCTCCCGTGACACTGCTGCGCACCTCCCGTGACACTGCTACGCACCTCCCGTGACACCGCTACGCTCCTCCCGTGACACCGCTGCGCACATCCCGTGACACTGCTGCGCACCTCCCGTGACACTGCTACGCACCTCCCGTGACACCGCTATGCTCCTCCCGTGACACCGCTACGCTCCTCCCGTGACACTGCTACGCATATCCCGTGACACTGCTACGCTCCTCCCGTGACACTGCTACGCATATCCCGTGACACTGCTGCGCACCTCCCGTGACACTGCTACGCGCCTCCCGTGACACCGCTACGCTCCTCCCGTGACACTGCTACGCTCCTCCCGTGACACTGCTACGCACCTCCCGTGACACCGCTACGCTCCTCCCGTGACACCGCTACGCTCCTCCCGTGACACCGCTACGCTCCTCCCGTGACACCGCTACGCTCCTCCCGTGACACCGCTACGCTCCTCCCGTGACACCGCTACGCTCCTCCCGTGACACCGCTACGCTCCTCCCGTGACACCGCTACGCTCCTCCCGTGACACTGCTACGCTCCTCCCGTGACACCGCTACGCTCCTCCCGTGATACTGCTACGCTCCTCCCGTGACACCGCTACGCTCCTCCCGTGACACTGCTACGCTCCTCCCGTGACACCGCTACGCTCCTCCCGTGACACTGCTACGCGCCTCCCGTGACACCGCTACGCTCCTCCCGTGACACTGCTACGCTCCTCCCGTGACACTGCTACGCTCCTCCCGTGACACCGCTACGCACCTCCCGTGACACCGCCGCGCACCTCCCGTGACACCGCTGCGCTCCTCCCGTGACACCGCTGCGCTCCTCCCGTGACACCGCTACGCTCCTCCCGTGACACTGCTACGCTCCTCCCGTGACACTGCTACGCTCCTCCCGTGACACTGCTACGCTCCTCCCGTGATACTGCTACGCGCCTCCCGTGACACCGCTACGCTCCTCCCGTGACACTGCTACGCTCCTCCCGTGACACCGCTACGCTCCTCCCGTGACACTGCTACGCGCCTCCCGTGACACTGCTGCGCGCCTCCCGTGACACTGCTACGCACCTCCCGTGACACCGCTATGCTCCTCCCGTGACACCGCTACGCTCCTCCCGTGACACTGCTACGCATATCCCGTGACACTGCTACGCTCCTCCCGTGACACTGCTACGCATATCCCGTGACACTGCTGCGCACCTCCCGTGACACTGCTACGCGCCTCCCGTGACACCGCTACGCTCCTCCCGTGACACTGCTACGCTCCTCCCGTGACACTGCTACGCACCTCCCGTGACACCGCTACGCTCCTCCCGTGACACCGCTACGCTCCTCCCGTGACACCGCTACGCTCCTCCCGTGACACCGCTACGCTCCTCCCGTGACACCGCTACGCTCCTCCCGTGACACCGCTACGCTCCTCCCGTGACACCGCTACGCTCCTCCCGTGACACCGCTACGCTCCTCCCGTGACACTGCTACGCTCCTCCCGTGACACCGCTACGCTCCTCCCGTGACACCGCTACGCTCCTCCCGTGATACTGCTACGCTCCTCCCGTGACACCGCTACGCTCCTCCCGTGACACTGCTACGCTCCTCCCGTGACACCGCTACGCTCCTCCCGTGACACTGCTACGCGCCTCCCGTGACACCGCTACGCTCCTCCCGTGACACTGCTACGCTCCTCCCGTGACACTGCTACGCTCCTCCCGTGACACCGCTACGCACCTCCCGTGACACCGCCGCGCACCTCCCGTGACACCGCTGCGCTCCTCCCGTGACACCGCTGCGCTCCTCCCGTGACACCGCTACGCTCCTCCCGTGACACTGCTACGCTCCTCCCGTGACACTGCTACGCTCCTCCCGTGACACTGCTACGCTCCTCCCGTGATACTGCTACGCGCCTCCCGTGACACCGCTACGCTCCTCCCGTGACACTGCTACGCTCCTCCCGTGACACTGCTACGCTCCTCCCGTGACACTGCTACGCTCCTCCCGTGACACTGCTACGCTCCTCCCGTGACACTGCTGCGCACCTCCCGTGACACTGCTACGCTCCTCCCGTGACACTGCTGCGCACCTCCCGTGACACTGCTACGCTCCTCCCGTGACACTGCTACGCTCCTCCCGTGACACTGCTACGCACATCCCGTGACACCGCTTCGCTCCTCCCGTGATACTGCTACGCACCTCCCGTGACACTGCTACGCTCCTCCCGTGACACTGCTACGCTCCTCCCGTGACACTGCTACGCGCCTCCCGTGACACTGCTACGCTCCTCCCGTGATACTGCTACGCATATCCCGTGACACTGCTACGCTCCTCCCGTGACACTGCTACGCGCCTCCCGTGACACTGCTACGCTCCTCCCGTGACACTGCTACGCATATCCCGTGACACTGCTACGCTCCTCCCGTGACACTGCTACGCTCCTCCCGTGACACTGCTACGCTCCTCCCGTGATACTGCTACGCTCCTCCCGTGACACTGCTACGCGCCTCCCGTGACACTGCTACGCTCCTCCCGTGACACTGCTACGCTCCTCCCGTGACACTGCTACGCATATCCCGTGACACTGCTACGCTCCTCCCGTGACACCGCTATGCTCCTCCCGTGACACTGCTACGCTCCTCCCGTGATACTGCTACGCTCCTCCCGTGATACTGCTACGCTCCTCCCGTGACACCGCTACGCTCCTCCCGTGACACTGCTACGATCCTCCCGTGACACTGCTACGCGCCTCCCGTGACACCGCTGCGCACCTCCCGTGACACCGCTGCGCACATCCCGTGACACTGCTGCGCACCTCCCGTGACACTGCTACGCTCCTCCCGTGACACTGCTACGCATATCCCGTGACACCGCTACGCTCCTCCCGTGACACCGCTGCGCACATCCCGTGACACTGCTGCGCACCTCCCGTGACACTGCTACGCACCTCCCGTGACACCGCTGCGCACATCCCGTGACACTGCTGCGCACCTCCCGTGACACTGCTACGCACCTCCCGTGACACCGCTGCGCACATCCCGTGACACTGCTACGCATATCCCGTGACACCGCTGCGCACATCCCGTGACACTGCTGCGCACCTCCCGTGACACTGCTACGCTCCTCCCGTGACACTGCTACGCATATCCCGTGACACTGCTGCGCACCTCCCGTGACACTGCTACGCTCCTCCCGTGACACTGCTGCGCACCTCCCGTGACACTGATCTGATAATAAATGGTGTTTTGCTTCCATTTATTTCAATGCGATTTAAGGCGTTACAATGTAGCACCTTTAGCCAGTCTGGGCCTAAATGCAGTAATTTCATCATTTTGTGACATGTTGTGTTCACTAGAAGCCCCAGCAGGGGGCAGACTGCCACAACCTGTTTTGTTACAGAGCAAAGCCAAAAATATTCCATCAATGTGGAAGTGAAATGCAGAATGCGCAGAATGAGTGAGTTCCACACAGAATTTCCTTTGGGGGGTGTGGCACTCTCCCGAAAATGAGCATTCTGCATTGTTAATAAATTAGCTGAGTATCCTATAGTCCAGGGGTGCTTAACTCCAGTCCCCACGCCCCCCCCCCAAACAAGTCAGGTTTTCAGGAAATCACTGCTTCATCACAGGTGACTCAATCAGTTCCTGCATCAGCACAGGTGGCTCAATCAGTCCCTGCTTCAATACAGGTGGCTCAATCAGTCCCTGCTTCAGTACAGGTGGCTCAATCAGTCCCTGCTTCAGTACAGGTGGCTCAATCAGTCCCTGCTTCAGTACAGGTGGCTCAAACAGTCCCTGCTTCAGCACAGGTGGCTCAATCAGAGGCTCAGCCCGATTGAACCACCTGTGCTGAAGCTGAGATATCCTGAAAACCTCACCTGTTGGGAGGAAATCTGCTACCTCATGAGAGTTTGGAGAGTAGGCAGAGGCATCTATATGGGCAGGGTAGAGTATCTACATGAGCGGTGTCCCAAAAGGACGCACTCTGTCACGGTTACGGACTACGAGGGCGGTTAGTTAAAAAGCCTGACCCTTACCATTACTATTCAGGGGGTAAGAATTCTCCATGTTGGGAGGGATCTGTAATGCCTCACTGTATTAAAGTATGCTATCAACTGTATGCTATAAATTGTTATGAATTGTTCCAGTTTGTTCCAGCTGAAGGATGGTACACAAATTTAGGTTCTCAGCGGGGTCCGTGAGATTCCACCAGGGGGAGTGTGTAGCCATGTATTCTTTTTGGCTACTAAACTGCCCTGCCTAACACATAAGCCCTGGTACCAGCGCAGGCAGTGTTAGGATCAATTCAGGGTTTCCCCTGCAGTAAGAAGCTCCCTTGAGTGACAGGGGGGGGGGCGGGCTAAGGCCTGTGTACTGCCCCATCTGGGGCTCAGACCTTGGACCCTCTCCCAGGGTACTTATGGGGCTGCACAGCCAAATTTAGTTAGTTCTCTCCCCTGAGAGAGTGTGATCCAGGGAGCGTGGAGTCAGGGCTCTGACCACCTTCCATCCCCTCCCTTAGGGGAGTGGGACTACCACCTACTCCACCAGGGAATAGGGGAAGAGCTAGGATAGACCCTGGGGCCCAAGCCTGGGGTTTGATTCCAGGGACCATCTGGAGGAGGGAAAGAAGTGAACCAGTTATATGCTGTATTCATTGTTGTGAAGAATAAAGTGTTCCAGTTTTATATACCCTGCCTGAGAGTGCAATTAATCAGGGGGGGTATCAGAGAGAGTTCTCCTGCAGGGATTGCATCCAGTCCTCCTGCAGCCTGCCAGAAATGGAGGCGCCGCGTCACTGAGAAAGAACAAACCATCACACCAAAAGCCTGTCCTGTCTTCCCCATTAACACTGGTGGAAACTCTGTGAGCCAGCAGGTAACCAGCACATGCCCCTGTAATAGTGTCATCTCCCAGAGGGTGCGGGAAACCTGTTACACAGACAAAATGTAATAAATGAGGGGTGAAGAGGACATAATGACACCCACACATTACCTATTTCCTCGGAAGAGGTCTTAATCACTTGCCACAGTTGCAGCACACTAGTGTCAATCCTCAAACGCCCTAAAAGATACATTTTAGTAACATCATTTTTACAAAAAACTTTAAAGTAACACAAAGGAGGAATAATTATCCTGACCTCCCACTCACACGGCTACCACAATTCTGTACCCGTGAATGGATATACCTACAATAATCCTATTCAAGTGTCTCAGTCACACAAAATGACCATACATTATATATTACATTTCTTTACTACTGTTCTGCTATAAGGATTAATATATGTATATGACCGCGGGATATTTAAATGCCCTAAGTGGAGGTGTATACTTAGGGAACCTTGATAAAGTGCAATTGTACGAAACATGTCGGCGAATGTGTTGCTGCTTCCGCTCGATCCAATGTTTGAATGAAGGACTTATCTTTTGAAGTCCCCCTCTTTCGCTCACTTTTTGCTCCCGTGATGCGTCGCTGGTTTTTTTCACTTCTCCTTTCAGTGTCCGTGCGCACAGCGCACCGACCGATCCCAACCACAAGCCAGGAGACGAGCTGGCGTTACACAACTCGGCAGCCGTGAGTCACTCCGTTTGGTATAAAGTTTGGCGTCTATTATTGGGGGGGGGCCCAAGGACATTGCCATGAACAAGAGGATAGCGTGCGCCATATATACAATTTTTCCTGGCGGTTGCGGGCTCTCGTGCAGAGTGAGGCTAGATAGGCGCTATCTTTATTATTGTTCAAAGGGAAGCCCCCAGACTGTTCAAGAACAGTTTATTTGGACTTGATTGGGATTCCTTATCAGGGGGGAGCGCAAACGTTTGCTGCTGCGCCTCCCTGCTGTTCCTCTGCTGGTGCTCACGCCCCCTCCCCATACCTTAATTTAATTTAAATGCCTCGGGGAAGAGCGCAGGGCCCCTGCAACCGTTCGCACCCCCCTCCCCCAAAAAAATCTCCCCCCCCCCCCCCCCACGGGAGGCGCGCCGCACACTTTGCGCACCGCTGCCTTATCTATAAATGTGGATTACTTTGTGATACACATTGTGAATTTGTCTCACTTTGGGGTACTCCTGAGCCCCAGGATTGGTCTTTTTGACTCTTTTTTCCCCCCAGTATACCAGGAAATAAGACACTGAGAGTTACCTCTTGTCTTCAAGTATGTCCTGGGTGTGAGTGCAGATGCGTGATTGTTAGTAGTATTGGAAGCTGTGTATAAAGGCTTGTCTCTTGGAGGTGCGTTTTTAGTTGAGTGTTGAAGACCGAGAGAACCGGTGCCCTGGTGAATACCGATCGGTAGCAAATGTGCAAACTTTTCAGAAAAGTTCTCATACACGAAATTTGCAGTTTTACACAGAACGGGAGCCACGGAAAAAGGTGTAAAAATGGCGAAATTAACAGGAAATAATTAAAAACTCTGTCGTTACTCAGTATTTGTCCCTAATAAAGATATTCATAGGTTTCTACCAATGTTTCACATTATTCCAGGAGACTGGTTCGAAGTCTTACAGGGCTACAGTAGGGTTGTCAGGTGTCCAGTATTGAACCGAACTGTCCTGTACTTGGACACTGTGTCCAGTAAAACCTGGACATGTATGTATGTATGTATGTACCGGTATTACCTCTCTGGGTGTGTATGTGTATACCGGTATTACCTCTCTGGACATGTATGTGTATACCGGTATTACCTATCTGGGCATGTATGTATATACCGGTATTACCTCTCTGAGCGTGTATGTGTATACCGGTATTACCTCTCTGGGCGTGTATGTGTATACCGGTATTACCTCTCTGGACATGTATGTGTATACCGGTATTACCTCTCTGGACATGTATGTGTATACCGGTATTACCTCTCTGGGCGTGTATGTGTATACCGGTATTATCTCTCTGGGCGTGTGTGTGTATACCGGTATTACCTCTCTGGGGGTGTATGTGTATACCGGTATTACCTCTCTGGGCGTGTATGTGTATACCGGTATTACCTCTCTGGACATGTATGTGTATACCGGTATTACCTATCTGGGCATGTATGTATATACCGGTATTACCTCTCTGAGCGTGTATGTGTATACCGGTATTACCTCTCTGGACATGTATGTGTATACCGGTATTACCTCTCTGGACATGTATGTGTATACCGGTATTACCTCTCTGGACATGTATGTGTATACCGGTATTATCTCTCTGGGCGTGTGTGTGTATACCGGTATTACCTCTCTGGACATGTATGTGTATACCGGTATTACCTCTCTGGAAATGTATGTGTATACCGGTATTACCTCTCTGGACATGTATGTGTATACCGGTATTACCTCTCTGTGTGTGTATGTGTATACCGGTATTACCTATCTGGGAGTGTATGGGTATACCGGTATTACCTCTCTGGACATGTATCTGTATACCGGTATTACCTCTCTGGGCGTGTATGTGTATACCGGTATTACCTCTCTGGGCGTGTATGTGTATGCTGGTATTACCTCTCTGGACGTGTATGTGTATACAGGAATTACCTCTCTGGACATGTATGTGTATACCGGTATTACCTCTCTGTGTGTGTATGTGTATACCGGTATTACCTCTCTGGGCGTGTATGGGTATACCGGTATTACCTCTCTGGACATGTATCTGTATACCGGTATTACCTCTCTGGACATGTATGTGTATACCGGTATTACCTCTCTGGACATGTATGTGTATACCGGTATTACCTCTCTGGACATATATGTGTATACCGGTATTACCTCTCTGTGTGTGTATGTGTATACCGGTATTACCTCTCTGTGTGTGTATGTGTATACCGGTATTACCTCTCTGGCCGTGTATGGGCAGTGTTCGACAAAACTATACATTTGCTCGCCCCGGGCGAGTGGATTTAACCCCCGGGCGAGTAAATATTGGCCCAAGCAGCACACGTTTGGTACTAGGTGGCGAGTAGATTTTTTTTGTGTGGCGTGTAGATTTTTTGGTGATTTGTCAACCACTGTGTATGTGTAAACCGGTATTACCTCTCTGGACATGTATCTGTATACCGGTATTACCTCTCTGGACATGTATGTGTATACCGGTATTACCTCTCTGGACGTGTATGTGCATACCGGTATTACCTCTCTGGGCGTGTGTATACCGGTATTACCTCTCTGGGCGTGTATGTATATACTGTTATTACCTCTCTGGACATGTATGTGTATACCGGTATTACCTCTCTGGGCGTGTATATATATACTGTTATTACCTCTCTGGACATGTATGTGTATACCGGTATTACCTCTCTGGGCGTGTATGTGTATACCGGTATTACCTCTCTGGGCGTGTATGTGTATACCGGTATTACCTCTCTGGGCGTGTATGTATATACTGGTATTACCTCTCTGGGCGTGTATGTATATACTGGTATTACCTCTCTGGGCATGTATGTGTATACCGGTATTACCTCTCTGGGCGTGTATGTGTATACCGGTATTACCTCTCTGGGCGTGTATGTGTATACCGGTATTACCTCTCTGGGCGTGTATGTGTATAATGGTATTACCTCTCTGGGCGTGTATGTGTATACCGGTATTACCCCTCTGGGCGTGTATGTGTATACCGGTATTACCTCTCTGGGCGTGTATGTGTATACCGGTATTACCTCTCTGGGCGTGTATGTGTATACCGGTATTACCTCTCTGGGCGTGTATGTGTATACCGGTATTACCTCTCTGGGCGTGTATGTGTATACCGGTATTACCTCTCTGGGCGTGTATATGTATACCGGTATTACTTCTCTGGGCGTGTATGTGTATACCGGTATTACCTCTCTGGGAGTGTATGCCGGTATTACCGCTCTGGGCGTGTATGTGTATACCGGTATTACCTCTCTGGGCGTGTATGTGTATACCGGTATTACCTCTCTGGGCGTGTATGTGTATAACGGTATTACCTCTCTGGGCGTGTATGTGTATACTGGTATTACCTCTCTGGGCGTGTATCTGTATACTGGTATTACCTCTCTGGGCGTCTATGTGTATACCGGTATTACCTCTCTGGGCGTGTATGTGTATACCGGTATTACCTCTCTGGGTGTGTATGTGTATACCGGTATTACCTCTCTGGGTGTGTATGTGTATACCGGTATTACCTCTCTGGGCGTGTATGTGTATACCGGTATTACCTCTCTGGGCGTGTATGTGTATACCGGTATTACCTCTCTGGGCGTGTATGTATATACTGGTATTACCTCTCTGGGCGTGTATGTGTATACCGGTATTACCTCTCTGGGCGTGTATGTGTATACCGGTATTACCTCTCTGGGCGTGTATGTGTATACCGGTATTACCTCTCTGGGCGTGTATGTGTATACCGGTATTACCTCTCTGGGCGTGTATGTATATACTGGTATTACCTCTCTGGGCTTGTATGTGTATACCGGTATTACCTCTCTGGATATAGTGACCTGACCGGCTTGGGAGGCTGTAGGATTTCCCTGAGCAGGGAGAGAGCAGGGCTGTTGCTAGGGGGCTGGGCAGCCTCCTCCATCCTGATTGGCTGCTGTTGGGTAATGAAGCAAATCAGGGGGTGTAAGGAGCCTGAGGGTGGGGTCAAGGAGAGGAGGAAACAGCATGGAGTGGAGAGGTCTGTGTGTGTCTTCAGTGTGTCGCACCTTTCACCATTGTGTCCAGTATTTTTTGAAGAAGCTGCCTGGCACCCTTACTGACAGTTTCCCGCTGACGACCTGTAAGAATCATGCAACACTTCTCAGTCGCTAAGAAGGAGAAACGAAGACAACTTGTGCAACTTGTTATGAATTGCTTAAAAAAATGTGGACAGACGTCTTTTCCAAGGTATGCATTTTGCTTAAATAAATTTGCACAAACATAGGGCCCCATGTTAAAATGGATTGGAAGCAAAAGGTGACACTGAGTGCTCATTTGCATGTCGTTTCCCAGAATCCCTGGCTGCAGTGGAAGCATTGTATGTTAAGAGATAATGGGGAAAGGCAGGTTTGCTGACCCGTCTGAGATGTGAATGTGCTCACACGTGTGATTTTTATTTGCACAAACTGAACATCATTACCCAGAGTTAGCCACTAGGTGGCGCTGCAGATCACTTCACTTAATATGTTTAATTACAGTATGTGATTGACTTGTATTTACCCCATTAATCCCCTCCTTTTTTTCTAAATCCCCATTTAATTCAGTTCTCAAAATCAATAAGGCGTTTTAAATTAAAACATGCGTTCTTAGAGCAATGAAAATCCATTTTAGAGTAAAAAGCCGCCCAGTCTAACAGTTCTGCAGGGCAGGAATACAGCGGGTATTGTCGCGGTTCTGCATGGCAGGAATACAGCGGGTATTGTCGCGGTTCTGCATGGCAGGAATACAGCGGGTATTGTCGCGGTTCTGCATGGCAGGAATACAGCGGGTATTGTCGCGGTTCTGCATGGCAGGAATACAGCGGGTATTGTCGCGGTTCTGCATGGCAGGAATACAGCGGGTATTGTCGCGGTTCTGCATGGCAGGAATACAGCGGGTATTGTCGCGGTTCTGCATGGCAGGAATACAGCGGGTATTGTCGCGGTTCTGCAGGGCAGGAATACAGCGGGTATTGTCACGGTTCTGCAGGGCAGGAATACAGCGGTTATTGTCGCGGTTCTGCATGGCAGGAATACAGCGGGTATTGTCGCGGTTCTGCATGGCAGGAATACAGCGGGTATTGTCACGGTTCTGCAAGGCAGGAATACAGCGGGTATTGTCGCGGTTCTGCATGGCAGGAATACAGCGGGTATTGTCGCGGTTCTGCAGGGCAGGAATACAGCGGGTATTGTCGAGGTTCTGCATGGCAGGAATACAGCGGGTATTGTCGCAGTTCTGCAGGGCAGGAATACAGCGGGTATTGTCGCGGTTCTGCATGGCAGGAATACAGCGGGTATTGTCGCGGTTCTGCATGGCAGGAATACAGCGGGTATTGTCGCGGTTCTGCATGGCAGGAATACAGCGGGTATTGTCACGGTTCTGCAGGGCAGGAATACAGCGGGTATTGTCGCGGTTCTGCATGGCAGGAATACAGCGGGTATTGTCACGGTTCTGCATGGCAGGAATACAGCGGGTATTGTCGCGGTTCTGCATGGCATGAAGACAGCGGGTATTGTCGCGGTTCTGCAGGGCAGGAATACAGCGGGTATTGTCACGGTTCTGAGGGGCAGGAATACAGCGGGTATTGTCACGGTTCTGCATGGCAGGAATACAGCGAGTATTGTCGCGGTTCTGCATGGCAGGAATACAGCGGGTATTGTCGCGGTTCTGCAGGGCAGGAATGCAGCGGGTATTGTCGCGGTTCTGCATGGCAGGAATACAGCGGGTATTGTCACGGTTCTGCATGGCAGGAATACAGCGGGTATTGTCGCAGTTCTGCATGGCAGGAATACAGCGGGTATTGTCGCGGTTCTGCAGGGCAGGAATACAGCGGGTATTGTCGCAGTTCTGCATGGCAGGAATACAGCGGGTATTGTCGCAGTTCTGCAGGGCAGGAATACAGCGGGTATTGTCGCGGTTCTGCAGGGCAGGAATACAGCGGGTATTGTCGCGGTTCTGCATGGCAGGAATACAGCGGGTATTGTCACGGTTCTGCAGGGCAGGAATACAGCGGGTATTGTCGCGGTTCTGCATGGCAGGAATACAGCGGGTATTGTCGCGGTTCTGCAGGGCAGGAATACAGCGGGTATTGTCGCGGTTCTGCATGGCAGGAATACAGCGGGTATTGTCGCGGTTCTGAAGGGCAGGAATACAGCGGGTATTGTCGCGGTTCTGCATGGCAGGAATACAGCGGATATTGTCGCGGTTCTGCATGGCAGGAATACAGCGGGTATTGTCGCGGTTCTGCATGGCAGGAATACAGCGGGTATTGTCGCGGTTCTGCAGGGCAGGAATACAGCGGGTATTGTCGCGGTTCTGCATGGCAGGAATACAGCGGGTATTGTCACGGTTCTGCATGGCAGGAATACAGCGGGTATTGTCGCGGTTCTGCATGGCAGGAATACAGCGGGTATTGTCGCGGTTCTGCATGGCAGGAATACAGCGGGTATTGTCGCGGTTCTGCATGGCAGGAATACAGCGGGTATTGTCGCGGTTCTGCATGGCAGGAATACAGCGGGTATTGTCGCGGTTCTGCATGGCAGGAATACAGCGGGTATTGTCGCGGTTCTGCAGGGCAGGAATACAGCGGGTATTGTCGCGGTTCTGCATGGCAGGAATACAGCGGGTATTGTCACGGTTCTGCAGGGCAGGAATACAGCGGGTATTGTCGCGGTTCTGCATGGTAGGAATACAGCGGGTATTGTCGCGGTTCTGCATGGCAGGAATACAGCGGGTATTGTCGCGGTTCTGCAGGGCAGGAATACAGCGGGTATTGTCGCGGTTCTGCAGGGCAGGAATACAGCGGGTATTGTCGCGGTTCTGCATGGCAGGAATACAGCGGGTATTGTCGCGGTTCTGCAGGGCAGGAATGCAGCGGGTATTGTCGCGGTTCTGCATGGCAGGAATACAGCGGGTATTGTCGCGGTTCTGCATGGCAGGAATACAGCGGGTATTGTCGCGGTTCTGCAGGGCAGGAATACAGCGGGTATTGTCGCGGTTCTGCATGGCAGGAATACAGCGGGTATTGTCGCGGTTCTGCAGGGCAGGAATACAGCGGGTATTGTCGCGGTTCTGCATGGCAGGAATACAGCGGGTATTGTCGCGGTTCTGCATGGCAGGAATACAGCGGGTATTGTCACGGTTCTGCAAGGCAGGAATACAGCGGGTATTGTCGCGGTTCTGCATGGCAGGAATACAGCGGGTATTGTCGTGGTTCTGCAGGGCAGGAATACAGCGGGTATTGTCGAGGTTCTGCAGGGCAGGAATACAGCGGGTATTGTCGCGGTTCTGCATGGCAGGAATACAGCGGGTATTGTCGCGGTTCTGCAGGGCAGGAATACAGCGGGTATTGTCGCGGTTCTGCAGGGCAGGAATACAGCGGGTATTGTCGCGGTTCTGCATGGCAGGAATACAGCGGGTATTGTCGCGGTTCTGCAGGGCAGGAATACAGCGGGTATTGTCGCGGTTCTGCATGGCAGGAATACAGCGGGTATTGTCGCGGTTCTGCATGGCATGAATACAGCGGGTATTGTCGCGGTTCTGCAGGGCAGGAATACAGCGGGTATTGTCGTGGTTCTGCATGGCAGGAATACAGCGGGTATTGTCACGGTTCTGCATGGTAGGAATACAGCGGGTATTGTTGCGGTTCTGCATGGCAGGAATACAGCGGGTATTGTCGCGGTTCTGCAGGGCAGGAATACAGCGGGTATTGTCGCGGTTCTGCAGGGCAGGAATACAGCGGGTATTGTCGCAGTTCTGCATGGCAGGAATACAACGGGTATTGTCGCGGTTCTGCAGGGCAGGAATACAGCGGGTATTGTCGCGGTTCTGCATGGCAGGAATACAGCGGATATTGTCGCGGTTCTGCATGGCAGGAATACAGCGGGTATTGTCGCGGTTCTGCAGGGCAGGAATACAGCGGGTATTGTCGCGGTTCTGCATGGCAGGAATACAGCGGGTATTGTCGCGGTTCTGCAGGGCAGGAATACAGCGGGTATTGTCGCGGTTCTGCATGGCAGGAATACAGCGGGTATTGTCGCGGTTCTGCATGGCAGGAATACAGCGGGTATTGTCGCGGTTCTGCATGGCAGGAATACAGCGGGTATTGTCACGGTTCTGCAAGGCAGGAATACAGCGGGTATTGTCGCGGTTCTGCATGGCAGGAATACAGCGGGTATTGTCGTGGTTCTGCAGGGCAGGAATACAGCGGGTATTGTCGAGGTTCTGCATGGCAGGAATACAGCGGGTATTGTCGCGGTTCTGCAGGGCAGGAATACAGCGGGTATTGTCGCGGTTCTGCAGGGCAGGAATACAGCGGGTATTGTCGCGGTTCTGCATGGCAGGAATACAGCGGGTATTGTCGCGGTTCTGCATGGCAGGAATACAGCGGGTATTGTTGCGGTTCTGCATGGCAGGAATACAGCGGGTATTGTCGCGGTTCTGCATGGCAGGAATACAGCGGGTATTGTCGCAGTTCTGCAGGGCAGGAATACAGCGGGTATTGTCGCGGTTCTGCATGGCAGGAATACAGCGGGTATTGTCACGGTTCTGCAGGGCAGGAATACAGCGGGTATTGTCGCGGTTCTGCATGGCAGGAATACAGCGGGTATTGTAGCGGTTCTGCATGGCAGGAATACAGCGGGTATTGTCACGGTTCTGCAGGGCAGGAATACAGCGGGTATTGTCGCAGTTCTGCATGGCAGGAATACAGCGGGTATTGTCGTGGTTCTGCATGGCAGGAATACAGCGGGTATTGTCGCGGTTCTGCATGGCAGGAATACAGCGGGTATTGTCGCAGTTCTGCATGGCAGGAATACAGCGGGTATTGTCGCAGTTCTGCATGGCAGGAATACAGCGGGTATTGTCGAGGTTCTGCATGGCAGGAATACAGCGGGTATTGTCGCAGTTCTGCAGGGCAGGAATACAGCGGGTATTGTCGCGGTTCTGCATGGCAGGAATACAGCGGGTATTGTCACGGTTCTGCAGGGCAGGAATACAGCGGGTATTGTCGCGGTTCTGCATGGCAGGAATACAGCGGGTATTGTCGCTGTTCTGCATGGCAGGAATACAGCGGGTATTGTCACGGTTCTGCAGGGCAGGAATACAGCGGGTATTGTCGCAGTTCTGCATGGCAGGAATACAGCGGGTATTGTCGCAGTTCTGCATGGCAGGAATACAGCGGGTATTGTCGCGGTTCTGCATGGCAGGAATACAGCGGGTATTGTCGCGGTTCTGCATGGCAGGAATACAGCGGGTATTGTCGCAGTTCTGCATGGCAGGAATACAGCGGGTATTGTCGCGGTTCTGCATGGCAGGAATACAGCGGGTATTGTCACGGTTCTGCAGGGCAGGAATACAGCGGGTATTGTCGCGGTTCTGCATGGCAGGAATACAGCGGGTATTGTCGCGGTTCTGCATGGCAGGAATACAGCGGGTATTGTCGCGGTTCTGCATGGCAGGAATACAGCGGGTATTGTCGCAGTTCTGCAGGGCAGGAATACAGCGGGTATTGTCGCGGTTCTGCATGGCAGGAATACAGCGGGTATTGTCGCGGTTCTGCATGGCAGGAATACAGCGGGTATTGTCGCAGTTCTGCATGGCAGGAATACAGCGGGTATTGTCGCAGTTCTGCATGGCAGGAATACAGCGGTTATTGTCACGGTTCTGCATGGCAGGAATACAGCGGGTATTGTCGCGGTTCTGCATGGCAGGAATACAGCGGGTATTGTCGCGGTTCTGCAGGGCAGGAATACAGCGGGTATTGTCGCGGTTCTGCAGGGCAGGAATACAGCGGGTATTGTCGCAGTTCTGCATGGCAGGAATACAGCGGGTATTGTCGCGGTTCTGCATGGCAGGAATACAGCGGGTATTGTCGCGGTTCTGCAGGGCAGGAATACAGCGGGTATTGTCGCGGTTCTGCAGGGCAGGAATACAGCGGGTATTGTCGCGGTTCTGCATGGCAGGAATACAGCGGTTATTATCGCAGTTCTGCATGGCAGGAATACAGCGGGTATTGTCGCGGTTCTGCATGGCAGGAATACAGCGGGTATTGTCGCAGTTCTGCATGGCAGGAATACAGCGGGTATTGTCACGGTTCTGCAGGGCAGGAATACAGCGGGTATTGTCGCGGTTCTGCATGGCAGGAATACAGCGGGTATTGTCGTGGTTCTGCATGGCAGGAATACAGCGGGTATTGTCGCGGTTCTGCATGGCAGGAATACAGCGGGTATTGTCGCAGTTCTGCATGGCAGGAATACAGCGGGTATTGTCGCAGTTCTGCATGGCAGGAATACAGCGGGTATTGTCGCGGTTCTGCAGGGCAGGAATACAGCGGGTATTGTCACGGTTCTGCAGGGCAGGAATACAGCGGGTATTGTCACGGTTCTGCATGGCAGGAATACAGCGGGTATTGTCGCAGTTCTGCATGGCAGGAATACAGCGGGTATTGTCGCAGTTCTGCATGGCAGGAATACAGCGGGTATTGTCGCGGTTCTGCATGGCAGGAATACAGCGGGTATTGTCGCAGTTCTGCATGGCAGGAATACAGCGGGTATTGTCGCGGTTCTGCATGGCAGGAATACAGCGGGTATTGTCGCGGTTCTGCAGGGCAGGAATACAGCGGGTATTGTCGCGGTTCTGCATGGCAGGAATACAGCGGGTATTGTCGCGGTTCTGCATGGCAGGAATACAGCGGGTATTGTCGCAGTTCTGCATGGCAGGAATACAGCGGGTATTGTCGCAGTTCTGCAGGGTAGGAATACAGCGGGTATTGTCGCGGTTCTGCAGGGCAGGAATACAGCGGGTATTGTCGCAGTTCTGCATGGCATGCATACAGCGGGTATTGTCGCAGTTCTGCATGGCAGGAATACAGCGGGTATTGTCGCGGTTCTGCATGGCAGGAATACAGCGGGTATTGTCGCGGTTCTGCATGGCAGGAATACAGCGGGTATTGTCGCAGTTCTGCATGGCAGGAATACAGCGGGTATTGTCGCGGTTCTGCAGGGTAGGAATACAGCGGGTATTGTCGCGGTTCTGCATGGCAGGAATACAGCGGGTATTGTCGCAGTTCTGCAGGGCAGGAATACAGCGGGTATTGTCGCGGTTCTGCAGGGCATGCATACAGCGGGTATTGTCGCAGTTCTGCAGGGCAGGAATACAGCGGGTATTGTCGCAGTTCTGCATGGCAGGAATACAGCGGGTATTGTCACGGTTCTGCATGGCAGGAATACAGCGGGTATTGTCGCGGTTCTGCATGGCAGGAATACAGCGGGTATTGTCGCAGTTCTGCATGGCAGGAATACAGCGGGTATTGTCGCAGTTCTGCATGGCAGGAATACAGCGGGTATTGTCACGGTTCTGCATGGCAGGAATACAGCGGGTATTGTCGCGGTTCTGCTTGGCAGGAATACAGCGGGTATTGTCGCAGTTCTGCATGGCAGGAATACAGCGGGTATTGTTGCGGTTCTGCATGGCAGGAATACAGCGGGTATTGTAGCGGTTCTGCTTGGCAGGAATACAGCGGGTATTGTCGCGGTTCTGCATGGCAGGAACACAGCGGGTATTGTCGCAGTTCTGCATGGCAGGAATACAGCGGGTATTGTCGCAGTTCTGCATGGCATGAATACAGCGGGTATTGTCGCGGTTCTGCATGGCAGGAATACAGCGGGTATTGTCGCGGTTCTGCAGGGCAGGAATACAGCGGGTATTGTCGCGGTTCTGCATGGCAGGAATACAGCGGGTATTGTCGCGGTTCTGCATGGCAGGAATACAGCGGGTATTGTCGCGGTTCTGCATGGCAGGAATACAGCGGGTATTGTCACGGTTCTGCATGGCAGGAATACAGCGGATATTGTCGCGGTTCTGCATGGCAGGAATACAGCGGGTATTGTCGCGGTTCTGCAGGGCAGGAATACAGCGGGTATTGTCGCGGTTCTGCATGGCAGGAATACAGCGGGTATTGTCGTGGTTCTGCAGGGCAGGAATACAGCGGGTATTGTCACGGTTCTGCAGGGCAGGAATACAGCGGGTATTGTCGCGGTTCTGCATGGCAGGAATACAGCGGGTATTGTCGCGGTTCTGCATGGCAGGAATACAGCGGGTATTGTCGTGGTTCTGCAGGGCAGGAATACAGCGGGTATTGTCGTGGTTCTGCAGGGCAGGAATACAGCGGGTATTGTCGCGGTTCTGCATGGCAGGAATACAGCGGGTATTGTCGCGGTTCTGCATGGCAGGAATACAGCGGGTATTGTCGCGGTTCTGCATGGCAGGAATACAGCGGGTATTGTCGCGGTTCTGCAGGGCAGGAATACAGCGGGTATTGTCGCGGTTCTGCAGGGCAGGAATACAGCGGGTATTGTCGCGGTTCTGCAGGGCAGGAATACAGCGGGTATTGTCGCGGTTCTGCATGGCAGAAATACAGCGGGTATTGTCGCGGTTCTGCATGGCAGGAATACAGCGGGTATTGTCGCGGTTCTGCATGGCAGGAATACAGCGGGTATTGTCACGGTTCTGCAGGGCAGGAATACAGCGGGTATTGTCGCGGTTCTGCATGGCAGGAATACAGCGGGTATTGTCGCGGTTCTGCAGGGCAGGAATACAGCGGGTATTGTCGCGGTTCTGCATGGCAGGAATACAGCGGGTATTGTCGCTGCTATGGTTGAATGCAGGTGTGATTTTGTCATATAGCTTGGCCTCCAGAGTCGCTCTCCGGGGGTCTCCAGAGTCGCTGTCCGGGGGTCTCCAGAGTCGCTGTCCGGGGGTCTCCGTCAGCACAGGATGAAGATCTTGTGAGCTGCGCTGCACCCCGAGGAGCACAGGAGCAGAATGGATATTGATGAGCGAGTTTTTCTCTCCCTCACCGGATTTACTGACACTCATGGGCTGAGTTTAAAGTTACAATGTTCATGGTGAAGTCTCAGTATTTCACTGATCAGATAGTATCTGAGGGCTGAGCACTGCGACTTTTTAATTTACAAACCTAAACTTGTTTCAACATTGTCCCTTATTCCTTCTAAATCAGGGGTGGCCAACTCCAGTCCTCAAGACCCCCCCAACAGGTCAGGTTTGCAGGAAACCTCTGCTTCAGCACAGGTGACTCAATCAGAGGCTCAGTCCTTGACTGAGCCTCTGATTGAGCCATCTGTGCTGAAGCTGGGATATCCTGAAACCCTGACCTGTTGGGGGGTCTTGAGGACTGGCGTTGAACAGTCCTGGGTTAGAGGTCGACGAGCAGCTTGGCTCAGGGGTTCGGGTACAAAATAAATAACTAGAATGAGCGATCAGCGCGGATTACAGCCGCACGATCCCGTCTGCCCCCTTACAGAGTCGCTTTGTAACTATGGGATTTCAATAGAGAGAGAATCTTTTCAGAATTGCCAGTGAAGGTGTTACACCTACTGACTGAGCGCTCCCAATCATCGGCAACCCATCACATCCTGTTAAATGAGGCTGCGCCTGTGAGTTACGTCGGGTGCTTCAACCCTCTGCATCAATACTTCAAAGGTGGATTTTACTGGAACACGCCTGTCCTGATTATGTTAGTGCAATAACGTGAGTAATAGGTTACTGCAAAGTGCTACACACAGGTGGTAACAAGTCTATTAAACTGCGCTGGGATAATGTGGTAATAATGTTATTTACCCTGCGTTAGGAGAACGTTATTTACCCAGTGTTTGGATAATGGTATTTACTCTGTGTTGGGGTGGGGGGGGGGAGTGGGTCAGAGCAGGGGGGCGGGGGCTGTGCCCAAATTCTATATGGGCATCTTAAAGAGGCACTCTGAGCATGCACATTTTGGGGGCAATTTTATTTGTAACATAGGATTGAAGCAGGGAGTCTCCAGCGTGGGACCCCCTTAATCTCTGGAGACCAGAGAAGCAGGGGTCTCCGGAGAGACTTACCTCCATAGGGGGTGCCGCTCCGCTCGGCTACCAGGGTTCATGTAATGGCATGTGGGCCAATGGAAGCCATGATGTCATCCGGTGCAGGCTTCCTATTGGCCCACGGGATGCGGGAGCTTCACGCTGCAGCCAGTTCAGCCAGAGTGGCTACCGGCGCCCCCTACAGGGTGAGTATCTCTGGAAACAGGGGGTCGCTGAAGCTGAAATTATTGGGGTTCAGCTCCTGGGACCCCACTGCTTCTATTTGTTCAAGAAAAAACAATTCTTAAACAAATCTGCCCCTTGGATCGCTCCGATAATATGAGAGAGAAAACCATAGCAGGATAATTCACCCATTGGCAACAAATGGTGATTCGTGGCTTTAATTCAGGAACGGGTCAACTCCAGTCCTCAAGGGCCACCAACAGGTCAGGTCATTGACTGAGCCTCTGATTGAGACACATGACCTGTTGGTGGCCCTTGAGCTATGGAGTTAGCCACCCCTGGCTTAATCACTTGAAAGTTGGCCCCCTGCACTCAGGCGGGGGTCTCATATTGCAGGGGCGAGGCCCCTCCACCCCCTTCCCCTTCTCTGCTTTGATCTACCAGCATTCCCTCACTCCCTTCCACGCCTCCCTACCTACATCTGTGGGGTTAAACGCGGGGGGAGGAGCTGGTGAGGCGTTTGGAAGGGAGGCAATATGGAGTTGGTGTGGCGGAATGCGTGGGAAAAAAGGAGTGGGGAGAAGAAGGGAGATCTTTCTGTCAGACCGCAGTAGAACCACCTTTATTGGTCAGAGAGAAAGTGGTGGTGTGGGAAGAAGATTACATATAGGAGGCTGCGTAGGTCCCCATTTCCCTGAATATTCCATATGGGATGATATACCCTATTCTGTAACTAATATATTTAGGTCATACCAAGTGTGTACTTATACCCAGCACCGATTCATATTGCAGTATATTAATTACTAGGGAACTGGCGATCTCTTTGGAGGCTAACCAAGACAACAAGTTATTGAGATTTGTGGAGAAAATTTGGTAAATCTTTATATTTTCCAATTATTTAACCTTGTGGCACGGGGGAAAGCCCGAAATATTTATATTTCCAGCCAGTCATTAGGGAGATTGATGTGTAGTAACAGGAGACTTGGGCAGAAGGTCCTGGTCATGAATTGCCGTGTGAAACCGTGCCCTGGTACTTATAGTTCATAAATGGGGCAAGGACGTCTTAGGCCCCTCCACCACGGCCAGTGTGATACTGGGGTCTACGGTCGTTGAATGGAATAGTCGGAGGAATACAGAGAGCTTGGGGTCCCCCTTAATGTAGAAGGTGTAGGTATGCCTGGTGCCAGGGTTACGCCTGTAGTTGAACCTCTGGGAACCTTATCTTGATTATATATTCAGTCCCACCTCTAGCTACTAGAATCGATTGCTCTGGATGCAGAACAACTAGAAATAATCATTAGAATATTTAAATGAAAAAAATGTCCTGTTCTTTTCACCTTTGGGGCAAAATAAACACATGCGCCAGGAAAAGAACAGAGCTGCTAAAGGTCGTTCAGTTATGAAGGGTTTAGTTAGCACAGGTGTAGGGCAGTTGGGACTATACAGAACTGTTCCGGCAGATTTCCAAGAATGTTCCACGGGCGATTCTGGCAGAGTCTATCATCGCTTCGTTTCCGGCTAGGATTGTAGTTTAAATCTGATCATGTAGCTGGAGTTAACAACGCTAGGATCAGAGCAAAATACTGACAATACCTGAAGCAGGGCAGGAACCTGTCTCCATTGGTTGCAAGGTTTCAGGGATCTGCTCATTTGCCTAGACCATTTCCACTCAATTTGGAATTAAAGTCAAATCTTTTGCTCCCAGCCAACATCTAATATTTGTTTCCGGGAGTAAATGTATAATGAACCCTATTGTACGTAGCTTCCATTTAGGAAACTGTAGATGTAATCGTAAAATACATGACCGGTAAAATTAGACTCCCAAACTCAACATTGATTAATGCTTGTGATAGAGTTAATTAACCCTGTTCAATTCCACTTTGACACCTTGGCCCCTTGCAGACGCACTTACCAGAACACCCTCCTACTGTCTCTGTACATTCTCCCTACTTGCCAATTAGATTGTAAGCTCTTCGGGCAGGGACTCCTTTTCCCTGTTACTTTTATGTCTGAAGCTCTTATTCCCATTATGTGTTATTTATATAAGTACTAGCTGAGAGCCCCGGCGTTGCCCGGGATGTTTGTGGTGTGGGGGTGGCATTTGGGTGGGGAGTGGTCCACGCGGGCCATGGCGGTGTGCGGTGGTACTGCTGCTGTGGCTGTACTGATGGTGATTGTATCGGTGTGCTGATTTGGGAGGGTTTGGTGCTGATGTGGGGGTGCGGATGTGGGGGTGCCGATGGGGGAGGTGCAAAGGTGGCGATGTGTGGGTGCTGATGGTGTTGATGGGGGCTGGGAATGGCGGGGAGCCGAGAATGCCAGTGTGCTGGGGGGGGCATGGGATACCGGTGTGCTGATGTGGTGGTGCTGGGGATAGTGTGTGTGTGTGTGTGTGTGTATACATTGTATGTGTGTGTGTGTATACATGTGTGTGTGTGTGTGTATGTGTACGTGTGTGTATACATGTGTGTGTGTATACATGTGTGTGTGTATACACGTGTGTGTGTATACACATGTGTGTGTGTGTATACACATGTGTGTGTGTATACACATGTGTGTGTGTATACACATGTGTGTATACACATGTGTGTGTATATACATTGTGTGTATGTATATATTGTGTGTATGTATACATGTGTGTGTGTATATACACGTGTATACATGTTTGTGTGTGTGTATACATGTTTGTGTGTATACATTGTATGTGTGTGTGCGTGTGTATAAGTGTGTGTGTGTATACATGTGTAAGTGTGTGTATGTGTGTATAAGTGTGTGTGTGTGTATACGTGTGTGTGTACGTGTGTGTGTACATTTGTGTGTGTGTATACATGTTTGTGTGTATACATGTTTGTGTGTATACATGTTTGTGTGTGTGTGTATACACGTGTGTATACACGTGTGTGTGTGTGTATACATGTGTGTGTGTGTGTATACATGTGTGTGTGTATACACGTGTGTGTGTATACACGTGTGTGTGTATACACGTGTGTGTGTATACACGTCTGTGTGTGTATACACGTCTGTGTGTGTATACACGTGTGTGTGTATACACGTGTGTGTATACATGTGTGTGTGTGTATACATGTGTGTGTGTATACGTGTGTGTGTGTGTATACATGTGTGTGTGTGTTTATACGTGTGTGTGTGTGTGTATACGTGTGTGTGTGTGTGTGTGTATACATGTGTGTGTGTATACATGTGTGTGTGTGTATACATGTGTGTGTGTGTGTATATGTGTGTATACGTGTGTGTGTATACATGTGTGTGTGTGTTTATACGTGTGTGTTTATACGTGTGTGTGTGTATATACGTGTGTGTGTGTATACATGTGTGTGTGTATATATGTGTGTGTGTATACATTATGTGTGTGTATACCTGTGTGTGTATACGTGTGAGTGTATACGTGTGTGAGTGTATACGTGTGTGTGTATGTCTCCATGTGTGTGTGTGTATGTCTCCATGTGTGTGTGTACGTGTCTACGTGTACATGTGTGTGTGTGTCTACGTGTACATGTGTGTGTGTATACGTGTGTGTGTGTGTATACGTGTGTGTGTGTGTATACATGTGTGTGTGTATATATGTGTGTGTGTATACATTATGTGTGTGTATACCTGTGTGTGTATACGTGTGAGTGTATACGTGTGTGAGTGTATACGTGTGTGTGTATGTCTCCATGTGTGTGTGTGTATGTCTCCATGTGTGTGTGTACGTGTCTACGTGTACATGTGTGTGTGTGTCTACGTGTACATGTGTGTGTGTACGTGTACATGTGTGTGTGTACGTGTACATGTGTGTGTGTGTCTACGTGTGTCTACGTGTGTGTCTGTGTTTGTGTGTGTGTGTGTTTCTGTATACGTGTGTGTTTGTGTGTGTGTGTATACGTGTGTGTGTGTCTACGTGTGTGTGTGTGTGTGTGTGTGTGTGTGTGTGTCTACGTGTGTGTGTGTCTACGTGTGTGTGTGTGTGTCTACGTGTGTGTGTGTGTGTGTGTGTGTGTCTACGTGTGTGTGTGGGGGGGGGGGAGGTGGTGGGAAGGGGGGGAGGTGGTGAGAAGGGGGGGAGGTGGTGGGAAGGTTGGGGAGAGGTGGTGGGAAGGGGCGGGAGGTGGTGGGAAGGGGGGGGAGGTGGTGGGAAGGGGGGGGGGAGGTGGTGCGAAGGGGGGGAGGTGGTGGGAAGGTGGGAAGGGGGGGAGGTGGCGGGAAGGTGGGAAGGGGGGCTGGTGGTGGGAAGGTGGGAAGGGGGGGCGAGGTGGTGGGAAGGTGGGGGGAGGTGGTGAGGAGGGGGAGGTGGTGGGAGGTTGTAAGGGGGGAGTGAAGGGAAGGTGAAGGGGGGGTGAAGGGGGGTGGTGGAGGGGAGGTGAAGGGGGTGGAGGGGAGGTGAAGGGGGGTGGAGGGGAGGTGAAGGGGGGGGTGGAGGGGAGGTGGGTGGAGGGGAGGTGAAGGGGGGGTGGGTGGAGGAGAGGTGAAGGGGGAGGGGAGGTGAAGGGGGGGGTAGAGGGAGGTGGAGGTGGAAGGGAGGGGATGTGGAGTGAGGTGAAGGGGGGTGAGGGGAGGTGAAGGCCGCTCCCTCAGCCGTCCGGCCGCTCCCTCACCCGTCCGGCAGCTCCCACGTGGATGTGAGGCGGGAGGCAGCTTGTTGTGGCCGCTCCCCCCCGCTGTGTCCCGGGCGCTCGCTCCCCCGCTGACTGTAGCGGCGCCGGAGGGGAGGTGAAGGGGGGTGAGGGGAGGTGAAGGGGGGTGAGGGGAGGTGAAGGTGGGTGAAGGGGGGTGAGGGGAGGTGAAGGGGGGTGAGGGGAGGTGAAGGTGGGTGAGGGGTGGGTGAAGGTGGGTGAGGGAGGTGAAGGCCGCTCACTCACCCGTCCGGCAGCTCCCTCACCCGTCCAGCAGCTCCCACGTGGATGTGATGCGGGAGGCAGCTTGTTGTGGCCGCTCCCCCGCTGTGTCCCGGGCACTCGCTCCCCCGCTGACTGTAGCGGCGCCGAGGGGGGGGGGGTTGAAAGCGCGGGAAACAGGGAGACACGGGGAGAGGAGGAGGTGCGCGCGGGTGTGGAGGCTGATGTTCGGGGAGGAAGAGGCGGAGGCTCCGGGACCGGCGGGTATGTGAGCCCCACCCCCCGGTTATACATGCTGCTAATGTACACCCCCCCCTAGTGTGTGTGTGTGTGTGTGTGTGTGTCCCTGTGTGTGTGTGTCCCTGTGTGTGTCCCTGTGTGTGTGTTTGTGTCCCTGTGTGTGTGTGTGTGTGTGTGTATGTGTGTGTGTGTGTGTGTGTGTGTGTGTGTGTGTGTGTGTGTGTGTGTGTGTGTGTGTGTGTGTGTGTGTGTGTGTGTGTGACACTGTGTGTGTGTGTGTGTGTGTCCCTGTGTTTGTGTCCCTGTGTGTGTGTTTGTGTCCCTGTGTGTCCTTTGGCCCGTCACTCCGCCTCAGGCCAATGAGAGGTGTGCGGGGGCGGCCCAAGGGACCAATTAGATTTCCCCTAGGGACACCGGACATCCAGCAGGCAGGCAGGCAGGCATACAGTGCTTTCACTAATATAGTATATAAGACTAGCTGAGAGCCCCGGCGTTGCCCGGGATGTTTGTGGTGTGGGGGTGGCATTTGGGTGGGGAGTGGTCCACGCGGGCCATGGCGGTGTGCGGTGGTACTGCTGCTGTGGCTGTACTGATGGTGATTGTATCGGTGTACTGGTTTGGGAGGGTTTGGTGCTGATGTGGGGGTGCGGATGTGGGGGTGCCGATGGGGAGGTGCAAAGGTGGCGATGTGTGGGTGCTGATGGTGTTGATGGGGGCTGGGAATGGCGGGGAGCCGAGAATGCCAGTGTGCTGGGGGGGGGCATGGGATACCGGTGTGCTGATGTGGTGGTGCTGGGGATAGTGTGTGTGTGTGTGTGTGTGTGTATACATTGTATGTGTGTGTGTGTGTGTGTGTGTATACATTGTATGTGTGTGTGTGTGTGTGTGTGTGTGTATACATGTGTGTGTGTGTGTGTATATGTACGTGTGTGTATACATGTGTGTGTGTATACATGTGTGTGTGTGTGTATACACATGTGTGTGTGTATACACATGTGTGTGTGTGTATACACATGTGTGTGTGTATACACGTGTGTGTATACACGTGTGTGTATACACGTGTGTGTATACACATGTGTGTGTATATACATTGTGTGTATGTATATATTGTGTGTATGTATATATTGTGTGTATGTATACATGTGTGTGTGTATATACACGTGTATACATGTTTGTGTGTGTGTATACATGTATGTGTGTATACATTGTATGTGTGTGTGCGTGTGTATAAGTGTGTGTGTGTATACATGTGTGTGTGTGTGTGTGTATAAGTGTGTGTATGTGTGTATAAGTGTGTGTGTGTGTGTGTGTATACGTGTGTGTGTACATGTGTGTGTACATTTGTGTGTGTGTGTATACATGTTTTGTGTGTATACATGTTTGTGTGTGTGTATACATGTGTGTATGTGTGTATACATGTGTGTGTGTATACACGTGTGTGTGTGTATACATGTGTGTGTATACACGTGTGTGTGTATACACGTGTGTGTGTGTGTATACATGTGTGTGTATACGTGTGTGTGTGTATACATGTGTGTGTGTGTTTATACGTGTGTGTGTGTGTGTGTATACGTGTGTGTGTGTATACGTGTGTGTGTGTATACATGTGTGTGTGTGTATATATGTGTGTGTGTATACGTGTGTGTGTGTGTGTGTGTGTGTATACATGTGTGTGTGTGTTTATACGTGTGTGTGTGTTTATACGTGTGTGTGTGTGTGTATACGTGTGTGTGTGTGTGTATACATGTGTGTGTATACATGTGTGTGTATACCTGTGTGTGTATACGTGTGAGTGTATACGTGTGTGAGTGTATACGTGTGTGTGTATGTCTCCATGTGTGTGTGTGTATGTCTCCATGTGTGTGTGTACGTGTCTACGTGTGTGTGTGTGTCTACGTGTACATGTGTGTGTGTACGTGTACATGTGTGTGTCTATGTGTACATGTGTGTGTGTGTACGTGTTGTGTACGTGTGTGTGTGTGTCTACGTGTGTGTGTGTGTGTGTCTACGTGTGTGTGTGTGTGTGTCTACGTGTGTGTGTGTGTGTGTCTGTTTGTGTATACGTGTGTGTGTTTCTGTATACGTGTGTGTTTGTGTGTGTGTTTCTGTATACGTGTGTTTGTGTCTACGTGTGTGTGTGTCTACGTGTGTGTGTGTCTACGTGTGTGTGTGTCTAAGTGTGTGTGTGTGTCTACGTGTGTGTGTCTACGTGTGTGTGTGTGTCTACGTGTGTGTGTGTGTCTACGTGTGTGTGTGTGTGTGTGTGTGTGTGTGTGTGTGTCTACGTGTGTGTGTGTGTGTGTGTGTCTACGTGTGTGTGTGTGTGTGTGTGTCTACGTGTGTGTGTGTGTGTGTGTGTGTGTGTGTGTGTGTGTGTGTGTGTGTGTGTGTGTGTGTGTGTGTGTGTGTGTGTGTGTGTGTGTGTGTGTGTGTGTGTGTGTCTACGTGTGTGTGTCTACGTGTGTGTGTGGGGGGGGGGAGGTGGTGGGAAGGGGGGGAGGTGGTGAGAAGGGGGGGAGGTGGTGGGAAGGGGGGGGAGAGGTGGTGGGAAGGGGGGAGAGGTGGTGGGAAGGGGGGGGAGGTGGTGGGAAGGGGGGGAGGTGGTGGGAAGGTGGGAAGGGGGGGAGGTGGTGGGAAGGTGGGAAGGTGGGAAGGGGGGGGGAGGTGGTGGGAAGGTGGGAAGGGGGGGGAGGTGGTGGGAAGGGGGGGGAGGTGGTGGGAAGGGGGGGGGGTGGTGGGAAGGTGGGAAGGGGGGGCGAGGTGGTGGGAAGGTGGGGGGGAGGTGGTGAGGAGGGGGAGGTGGTGGGAGGTTGTAAGGGTGGAGTGAAGGGAAGGTGAAGGGGGGGTGAAGGTGGGGGAAGGTGGGGGTGGAGGGGAGGTGAAGGGGGGTGGTGGAGGGACTGAAGGGGGTGGAGGGGAGGTGAAGGGGGGGTGGAGGGGAGGTGAAGGGGGGGGTGGAGGGGAGGTGAAGGGGGGGTGGAGGGGAGGTGAAGGGGGGTGGAGGGGAGGTGCAGGGGGGGTGGGTGGAGGGGAGGTGAAGGGGGGGTGGGTGGAGGGGAGGTGAAGGGGGGGTGGGTGGAGGGGAGGTGAAGGGGGGTGGGTGGAGGGGAGGTGAAGGGGGGGGTGAAGGGAGGTGGAGGGGGGGTGAAGGGGAGGTGAAGGGGGGGGTAGAGGGAGGTGGAGGTGGAAGGGAGGGGAAGTGGAGTGAGGGGAGGTGAGGGGTGGGTGAGGGGAGGTGAGGGGTGGGTGAGGGGAGGTGAGGGGGGTGAGGGGGGTGAGGGGGGTGAGGGGAGGTGGAAGGCCGCTCCCTCAGCCGTCCGGCCGCTCCCTCACCCGTCCGGCAGCTCCCTCAGGCGTCCGTCAGCTCCCACGTGGATGTGAGGCGGGAGGCAGCTTGTTGTGGCCGCTCCCCCGCTGTGTCCCGGGCGCTCGCTCCACCGCTGACTGTAGCGGCGCCGGGGGGGGGGTGGAGGGGAGGTGAAGGGGGATGAGGGGAGGTGAAGGGGGTGAGGGAGGTGAAGGGGGGTGAAGGGGGGTGAGGGGAGGTGAAGGTGGGTGAAGGTGGGTGAGGGGAGGTGAAGGCCGCTCACTCACCCGTCCGGCAGCTCCCTCAGGCGTCCAGCAGCTCCCACGTGGATGTGAGGCGGGAGGCAGCTTGTTGTGGCCGCTCCCCCGCTGTGTCCCGGGCGCTCGCTCCCCGCTGACTGTAGCGGCGCCGGGGGGGGGGGGAGAGGGGGGGATGAAAGCGCGGGAAACGGAGACACGGGGAGAGGAGGAGGTGCGCGCGGGTGTGGAGGCTGATGTTCGGGGAGGAAGAGGCGGAGGCTCCGGGACCGGCGGGTATGTGACCCCCACCCCCCGGGTTATACATGCTGCTAATGTACACCCCCCCCCTAGTGTGTGTGTGTGTGTGTGTGTGTGTGTGTGTGTGTGTGTGTGTGTGTGTGTTGTGTGTGTGTGTGTGTGTGTGTGTGTGTGTGTCTGTGTGTGTCTGTGTGTGTCTGTGTGTGTCTGTGTGTGTGTTTGTGTCCCTGTGTGTGTGTGTGTGTGTGTGTGTGTGTGTGTGTGTGTGTGTGTGTGTGTGTGTGTCCCTGTGTGTGTGTGTCCCTGTGTGTGTGTGTCCTGTGTGTGTCCCTGTGTGTGTGTGTTTGTGTCCCTGTGTGTGTTTGTGTCCCTGTGTGTCCTTTGGGCCAGTCACTCCGCCTCAGGCCAATGAGAGGTGTGCGGGGGCGGCCCAAGGGGACCAATGAGATTTCCCCTAGGGACACCGGACATCCAGCAGGCAGGCAGGCAGCCAGGCAGGCAGGCAGGCATACAGTGCTTTCACTAATATAGTATATAAGACTAGCTGAGAGCCCCGGCGTTGCCCAGGATGTTTGTGGTGTGGGGGTGGCATTTGGGTGGGGAGTGGTCCACGCGGGCCATGGCGGTGTGCGGTGGGTACTGCTGCTGTGGCTGTACTGATGGTGATTGTATCGGTGTGCTGGTTTGGGAGGGTTTGGTGCTGATGTGGGGGTGCGGATGTGGTGGGTGCCGATGGGGGAGGTGCAAAGGTGGCGATGTGTGGGTGCTGATGGTGTTGATGGGGGCTGGGAATGGCGGGGAGCCGAGAATGCCAGTGTGCTGGGGGGGGGGGGGCATGGGATACCGGTGTGCTGATGTGGTGGTGCTGGGGATAGTGTGTGTGTGTGTGTGTGTGTGTATACATTGTATGTGTGTGTGTGTGTGTGTGTGTATACATTGTATGTGTGTGTGTGTGTGTGTGTGTGTGTGTGTATACATGTGTGTGTGGTGTGTGTATATGTACGTGTGTGTATACATGTGTGGTGTGTATACATGTGTGTGTGTGTGTATACACATGTGTGTGTGTATACACATGTGTGTGTGTGTATACACATGTGTGTGTGTATACACGTGTGTGTATACACGTGTGTGTATACACGTGTGTGTATACACATGTGTGTGTATATACATTGTGTGTATGTATATATTGTGTGTATGTATATATTGTGTGTATGTATACATGTGTGTGTGTATATACACGTGTATACATGTTTGTGTGTGTGTATACATGTATGTGTGTATACATTGTATGTGTGTGTGCGTGTGTATAAGTGTGTGTGTGTATACATGTGTGTGTGTGTGTGTGTATAAGTGTGTGTATGTGTGTATAAGTGTGTGTGTGTGTGTGTGTATACGTGTGTGTGTACATGTGTGTGTACATTTGTGTGTGTGTGTATACATGTTTGTGTGTATACATGTTTGTGTGTGTGTATACATGTGTGTATGTGTGTATACATGTGTGTGTGTATACACGTGTGTGTGTGTATACATGTGTGTGTATACACGTGTGTGTGTATACACGTGTGTGTGTGTGTATACATGTGTGTGTATACGTGTGTGTGTGTATACATGTGTGTGTGTGTTTATACGTGTGTGTGTGTGTGTGTATACGTGTGTGTGTGTATACGTGTGTGTGTGTATACATGTGTGTGTGTGTATATATGTGTGTGTGTATACGTGTGTGTGTGTGTGTGTGTGTGTATACATGTGTGTGTGTGTTTATACGTGTGTGTGTGTTTATACGTGTGTGTGTGTGTGTATACGTGTGTGTGTGTGTGTATACATGTGTGTGTATACATGTGTGTGTATACCTGTGTGTGTATACGTGTGAGTGTATACGTGTGTGAGTGTATACGTGTGTGTGTATGTCTCCATGTGTGTGTGTGTATGTCTCCATGTGTGTGTGTACGTGTCTACGTGTGTGTGTGTGTCTACGTGTACATGTGTGTGTGTACGTGTACATGTGTGTGTCTATGTGTACATGTGTGTGTGTGTACGTGTGTGTACGTGTGTGTGTGTGTCTACGTGTGTGTGTGTGTGTGTGTCTACGTGTGTGTGTGTGTGTGTCTACGTGTGTGTGTGTGTGTGTCTGTTTGTGTATACGTGTGTGTGTTTCTGTATACGTGTGTGTTTGTGTGTGTGTTTCTGTATACGTGTGTTTGTGTCTACGTGTGTGTGTGTCTACGTGTGTGTGTGTCTACGTGTGTGTGTCTACGTGTGTGTGTGTGTCTACGTGTGTGTGTGTGTCTACGTGTGTGTGTGTGTGTGTGTGTGTGTGTGTGTGTGTCTACGTGTGTGTGTGTGTGTGTGTGTCTACGTGTGTGTGTGTGTGTGTGTGTCTACGTGTGTGTGTGTGTGTGTGTGTGTGTGTGTGTGTGTGTGTGTGTGTGTGTGTGTGTGTGTGTGTGTGTGTGTGTGTGTGTGTGTGTGTGTGTGTGTGTGTGTGTGTGTCTACGTGTGTGTGTCTACGTGTGTGTGTGGGGGGGGGGGAGGTGGTGGGAAGGGGGGGAGGTGGTGAGAAGGGGGGGAGGTGGTGGGAAGGGGGGGGAGAGGTGGTGGGAAGGGGGGGAGAGGTGGTGGGAAGGGGGGGGAGGTGGTGGAAGGGGGGGGAGGTGGTGGGAAGGTGGGAAGGGGGGGAGGTGGTGGGAAGGTGGGAAGGTGGGAAGGGGGGGGGAGGTGGTGGGAAGGTGGAAGGGGGGGGAGGTGGTGGGAAGGGGGGGGGAGGTGGTGGGAAGGGGGGGGGTGGTGGGAAGGTGGGAAGGGGGGGCGAAGGTGGTGGGAAGGTGGGGGGAGGTGGTGAGGAGGGGGAGGTGTGGTGGGAGGTTGTAAGGGTGGAGTGAGGGAAGGAGGTGAAGGGGGGGTGAAGGTGGGGTGAAGGGTGGAGGGGAGGGTGAAGGGGGTGGTGGAGGGGATGAAGGGGGGTGGAGGGGAGGTGAAGGGGGGGGTGGAGGGGAGGTGAAGGGGGGGGGTGGAGGGGAGGTGAAGGGGGGGGGTTGGAGGG